>NC_041363.1:3143462-3378462 GCF_900634415.1 Cottoperca gobio
CACAATGTTCTACTGGCAGATTAATCTAAAATACAAATAATGTATCTGTCTCTTAGCAGCGGGAGAGGTTTCTGCGGCACAGTGACACGGGTCCCAGCCCTGCAGGTGACTGGCACTCACCAGACTCCACCTCACCAAACGGCACCAGGTCCTCCAAGGACGGCAGCGGTGGCTGTGCCAGACCGAGAGCGTGGAGCGTACGCACCTTCCAGGACTTCCTCCCTCCTCTGCCGCAGCTGCACAAGAAGTGGTGCAGCTGGAACTCCAACAGTCCCTTCACCAAGCTGGTGGACAGCGTCAGTACAAGAACCTTTTGATGTGTTCACACACAGGCCCCCTTATGGCACGTGAGGTTAACGAGGAGTGGTCAGGGTTAGATTCAGTTAATTACTGTCATTTCATTTGTTACTAGGGTTTCCCCTCTTAGTCGACTAATTGGTCGTTTTGGTTTTTGTCAGCTACGATTTCTTCAACCTATTTTCTTTAATGCTTTTTTTCATGCTGAATGACTTTTACACATCTGTCGATTTTTTTAAAAGTGTCGACTATGAATTTCTTTAGTCTTGGACAGCCCTGCTTGTTTCCAAAGTATAAGAAGGAGTAACCAAGAGGAAGGAAACATGTTTCTACTTGTGTAGGTCTTGGTGAAGGCTACTCACGGTTAATAATGCTCTGGTGTTTTCTTGTGTTGGAGATGAGTATGGTTAGTTTATATAAAACAGGCCTTTTTCATCACTGCAGATACTTTTACTTGTCATAACATGAAAAGCACGGATGTAATTTGTGACATTAAAAAAAGCTGCATCATACCTGGTGCTGATATTGTGCATGCTGGCTCTCTGACTTGTCTCATATGTCTCATATCGTTGCAGACTCCATCCAGTTTGGTAGCTGACTGCAAAGGGGACCACGGCAGGATTGTCTTCTCCGATGTTCAACTGGACGCTAAGGCAGACAACAGCACCATCTCTGACTCATCCATCAGCAATGCCTCCTACCCGCTTTCACAGCCCGCCCAGAGGCAGCGGCGCCTCAACTCCATCAGCAACTTGCGGCGCTCGCGCTTCACTGGGCCTTGCTTTGGCTTGCTTTCTGGGACGGCAGACCCAACAAAGGCATCCGGGGTTCCTCATGCCCAGGGATCCCCCTCAGAGCCAAGCTCTGTCTCTTCGTCCTCCACCCAGAGTCAGATCGAGAGCGGCCAGGCCGCAAAGAGGTGCGAGTTCCAAGGCGAGGCTGACCACATCAGCGTGCCGGTGTTTGCCATCTCTGAGGAGGAGGACCGGCAGCCTCTGGTCTCAGCTGAGCACCTGGAGCAGACCTCCGCCGTGCTGAATGGATTGGTCAAGGGGACATATGAGGGGAATGGGCCTGCCAGCCTCAGCTCCCAAAGGGCCAGACCAGAGTGGAGGCCATGGGGAAGCCAGGTGTCAGGAGGAGTTGGTGCACTCCCTTCCAACACACTCGCCACCATGAGCGAGTCCGGCACAGTCAATGACAGCCAGCCGTCTTTCAGTCAGTCCACAGTGCTGTGCAGTGTGATCAACCACATGTGATCAGACGGGCTTTACGTTGGTGACAAGAGCAGGGACTCTGGTGGGCCACGTCCGCATCTCTGAACTCTGTTAGTGCCACTTTGTGAAACATATATAACCTACTTTTACAACATGATAACTACATATACTGTAGCCTGTCTTCTCACTCTAGTTGTTTTCTATTTTTATAAATTGTGTTTGTACAAAGATGGAATATTATGCTGCTTACTGTGCCAAGGCAATGACTGCTGTGGCAATATGTCTAAAAAAAATCATTATTGATTGCAAACATGATCAAAAAAGTATTTTCTTATTGAGTACTCCAGAACCCCTCAACTCGTAGGAGCACCTTAGAACCGGTTTGATGCTATTCAGTGAGTTCTAATACTCCAACCATTGCACTTTGCTTTCAGTAGCTCATTCATGTTGAGCCAGCTTCTGCTTTCTCCTTAATGTGGTTATTACTTTCAACACAAGCTTATACAATGACTTATTACCCAGAAGTGTTCTGCAGAGCACGTAGAACGCACATTAATATAAATGTTGCAACAGTGTGCTGACTGTACTGTTGAGGCTTATACTGGATTATAAAAGGGAAATCAAAATAAAGTAAACGCATATAGAGTACTAATATGTAGTATAAAGAGAACTAGAAATCACAATAGTATTTAAAATGAGTTATGAATTAATGTAAAGTTTTAATAAAGGCTATGTCATTCACATGTCGTGTCCTTTTTCTGATGCGAGCCGTCAAAGAGCAGGAAACTCCTGATCCAGCAGCTGTCCATGTGTTGGATGTGTACGCCCCACACTTCAGGAAATGCAGACGCAAAGATGTCTTCTCAGTTTGTGTGCGCTGGAGGTGCCGTAATGCCATAAATCATAGTGCATAGTACAGTATGTCACAACTAGATGTGTTGCCTTTGCAGTTGTTTGCAAGTCAAGTTTAAAGTTTCCAAAATGTCAGCACTTAGTTCAGCAAATTAATTCTTGAGTTATGACCCAAAAACATGTTTTATGATCTTTGACCACCAACTTCTAATCATTCATCCTTTAGTCCAAGTGGATGTTTGTGCCACATGTTATGAAATTCCCGAGATATTACATTCATGAGAATGTGCCTTCGGCCTGTCGCCAACGTGGAGGCATAGAAATGTCAGAATAGTATGCCATTAAAACAATTCATAATATAGCATGCTATTAAATAATGTAACGTCCTGAATCTGTCTCATGCAGATGGAATTACAAAGATCAAGGACTTCAAGCTTCAACTTTCGATAGTGTTACTATAATCGATTAATAAATGGTATTTATGTAGCATTGATCCAGAGTCAGTGTCTGCCATACAAGGTGCACATCAGCTCTACCTGCTGAGCCACAGCCGCCCATCGACACCCTGACACCCTTCCAGATGTTTTAACAGTATGCAGTCATGCAGCATCTTTCACACATCTATTTGACCAATAAGCAAACTGCAGCAGATTAAGGTCGGCTAACATGTTACGATGTCGTTAATACTGAGGTTAAAGCAGCAGGTCATTCACACAGGATACAGGTGGATTCTGTTTACAGGCACAAGAAGGGTTTTCTTAAAGCCTGTAGGAATCACAGACACGTTACAACATGTCCATACAAACACCGACAGCTGACTGCAGCAGGTCTTAAGGACCGGAGATGAGGTACCGGCTGGGACAGCAGCTTTGACACATTTAAAACCCTCTCACACGTCGGCCTCAGTCACTGGATGTGTCGCCTCGCTGACCGAGTGCTCAGAAACGTGTTTTGTGAACTTTGACCACCAAATTGTAATCAGTTCATCCTTTAGTCCACGTGGATGTTTGTGCCAGATGTTATGAACTTCCCTCCAGGCATTCCCGAGATGTCTCGTTTAGTACAGTACGACATTAGAAGTGTCAGATTATTCCACAACAAATGTCAGTAACTTATAGTATGCCATAAACAATGTCATGAGGTTTAAGGAACACACAGAAACATTCCAGCGTAAGTGTGTGTGTGTGTGTGTACAAAAAAAGGGTATTGGCAAAAACAAGTGAGTTTCCACAGACCGCTATCAGTCTTTTATTTTGTTAAGATAAATGGGCAAATCAGATCCAAAGACAAGTTTAGCATTGCTAATACAACATACATTTATAAAACATGTCAAACACAAGTCCTCACACATTTCTTGTGTCTGTGCCTAGTGCTACTCTAAAGTGATTTAACTACAAGTCGATTATAGGTTTTGACTAACTGTTCATATTGCATTGCATACAACGTTTGCGGGCATCAGTGAGGACGTTCCTCCCGTAGAGGGAGGTGTCCAGCGTTGTACTGATGTGAATGTGATGCCTGTTCAGTCTCCCGTAGTCCGGGGAGATGTGATGAGGTAGAATGAAACCTGCCTCTTCCATACTGCTGCGCAGCCTGGTCCAGACTTTTGCACACAAAGTGAGTCAATATTTGCCTTAGTATACAACATGCCCTCCCACACCCCACCCCAGGGAGGCTGCAAAGCACTCCTCCAAAGCCTCTTTATTACCAATTCCTGATTGGAGCGGCTTGAGACTGTTGTTGGCTTACAGTGCCCAGATCTCCGATAGAGTGGCTGAATTTTAATTATTCCCTGTCGGGCTTGTGCTGAGGGCCTGAGCCGCTAAGGAATGCCAGTGTGGACCCACCGTGGCTGAGGGGGTAAAAAAAAACAAAAACAAGAAACACCTAAAGCGCCTTGCAACCGCAATTTAACTGCTCAGGCAGAGGCCAGGAGAGTGCTTATTCACAAGCCCATTTTACCACCAACATTTGCAATGAAGCGATGAAGAGCGACATTCCAACACAACAAACACTGCATCATATTCAGCAGACTCTTTACTAAACTATCGAGTATGTCAAGTTGGATTTTTCCTCCCGACGACGTACATCGAACTTTGGAATGAAACTCTTCATCCGATCACACGTCAGATATTATGAGGCAGGATGCCGACGGCTCCGGTTCACATCATAACCGTGAGCCTTTCTACTGGTGTGAGATGAGTTATGTGCAAATATCCTCATAGTTGTACAATATAAAACACATTTAGAAAACACTTTAGTGTGTGTTCTTCTAAACCAACGTAAGGCCTACGCTTGTAACAGTTCCGACTCTTATTCTCCTAAAGAAAATCTAAACCGTTACTTTGTCCTCGTATTCCAACGTACAAGACTCTCCAAACTAATGTTTTTATTTAACTAAACAAAAGGCTGATTTCTTATTTCTTTTTTTTTTACAGTAGACATCAATGCAAACTGTGCGTGTTTGCATGATGGGGACTTTGACACTTGGGTAATGATAGTCATAAATGAGAGGTCATCAGACTCAACGTGACATGTCACAGTTCACCTGGAAGTAAAAGGACAAACCTGCAGCGTTGTGTACCTGAGGAAGGCAATCTACACAAACAGAGAAGACTCCATCTGAATAATCTCCTTTCATTATTCTTGCAAGGTGAGCCAGAACATCTGGAATGGAAACACACATGACACTGTTGTGTTTGTATTGGCACAATTCTCTAATTGGTTTCTGCAGCCGTCAATCTCTGCATGTGAAAAACTCCACCCCACTAGAAGCAACATCCCTGCAGCATATTCAACCATTGCTGCTTTCCTTGGGAGAGCAACCTATGCTTCCCCCTCTCAAGAGTCTACACGGAGTAGCTGCATTTCATCGCAGCTTACTCACTCGGTCTCGGAGAAAGCGTCCCTTTTACACGACATTAATCACCTTGGAGATGATTATCCAGAGCAAAGCATACAAAAGAGGCCCCGTAACCTCCGACGGCGTTACAACACATTGATCCCCTTCCCAATCCTCTGCAAATATCACATGGGATTATAAATCTACCCTAGTATGTATGAGGGGTTTCGACGTGGCTTTTTGCCCTCGTCTGGCAACACCAGAACAAGCCCCTCCAAGGCGAGACGTTCTTGGTTTGTGTCTCGGGCCAACATGGTAATACGAGTATCACTCTTAATGTTTTCATCAGCATTGTGTAGGAAACCCTGGATTCTTAACTCAGAAAATATAATCACAATTAAAAAAAGTAAATGTACAGCGGGTGTTTTAAGCCTCTTTAAGCCAAGGCTGGAGAAGACATAATAAAAAAACATGCTGACCAACATGTGCAAGCGTACATACAGTAAATGGCCTTAATCCACACAGATTGCCTCACTCACTCTTAATCCGAGTTAAAGAAAAACATTTGTGTCACATAGGCTGGAGGACAGAACAGGAAGAATGTTAACAAACAACAAATCAATGACTAACAGTTGGTGCCGGGTTACCTGGTAGAAACAGCTGATCTGAATTTAAATGGCGGCTGCTGATAAATGCCCCCACAGTTTAAACATTGAGCTTTAATGTCATTGTGCATAGCATGATGTCACACAGCCCCGTGTCCAGTCTGACACCGGTCACTATTGTAAATGGACACTGATTGTAATTTCTGCATTAGATTATTGCATAACTTCTAAAGAAAAGGCAGTTAGCTACAATGGACAAGACAAAACAAGATCGTGTCTACGAGATGTTCCGATTTGACACTTGAGGAGGAGAAACAAACCACTCTGCTCCTTCAGCTCTTGAAACGCGTCTGCTCACATATGTGGTTAAATTTCCTGAAATGAAAAGAAAAAGAGAAAAGGCACAGATTAAGCAAAAGCACAAAACTAAAGAGATGAAATGACACGAACAGGAGGAACTGTGGGACCAACTTTATACAAGCACTCCCTCTAGTGGTTAAATAAGTGAACAACAAGCACCAGGCAGTGTCTCACATCTCTGACGTGTCTGTTTGAAAGGTTTAATGTGTCATTCTGATCCGTATTTCACCTCTAAACTGGGTCCATACAATCTAATTTATATATTAGTTGTAGTAGTTTGGCTTATTCATTGTATTCTGATTCCTTCTTTATGTTGTGTGTTGCATTTCCTCCTGTGTAACGCCTGTCAGTCAGTCTGCAGGGCAACAAAACCCTAACTCTACCAAACTGCTGAACCTGTGAGTCTTCTAATCTTCACGTGGATCATCTGTTCGCTGCAGTCCGTGTAACGTTACGTTACTTTGTTTATTGGACTGAATTCAAAGTGGTAGAAACGAGAAGAACCACCCAAATACTCGTCTCGTGTTCCCGCAGGCAGCGCAGAGAGGAGAGCAGCCGGCCGGGGGGGAGAGAGGTGGGCAGAGACTATAACACAGACACGGAACATGGCTGTAACTTCTTCTCTCTGTACTGAGGCAGACTGCAGCTACACTGACTCACTATCACCTCTAGAGGAACAAGTGGTATTGCAAGACTGGACGGAGGGCAGCTAGCTGTTAGCATGCTAGGATCAGTAGATGTCTTTGACACAACGGGTTTCAGTGGTGCTTTGAATGTAAAAAGACTTACGTTGCATGATGTGCCTTCACCTGCGTACGACAGTTGCGTCCCCAGTAACAGTCGGGGCGAGCGGTTACAGCAGCTGGGGAGAGAACATCACAGAAAGGGTTTCATGTGTGTCACTTTAACGTTTAAGTGAAACTCCTTTTCTCTCACAGTTGTTGCATTTAAAAACGTCTGACCTGGCAGTTCAGGTGAAGGGATGTTCTGTCTGTACTTGTAGGCCAGCTCCTTGAATGCTCGCAGGCCGCAGCAGAAGCACAGGATGGCGTTTGGAGCGATGCGACAATCTGACAATCAATAAGTGTAGGATATTACCACTCTTTCTCCCTTTACACGACAGTGTTTGGTGTGTTTGGTTTTGATCTGAAGGCTCACCTGACAGATAGTAGTTACCCTGCCCTAAAGCCTGCAAAGACTCCTGGAGCAGATCTCTCCAGGACTTGCCTCTGGAGGACAGGAAGTTCTGGTGGAAGGATGGAAACACACAAACAGCATCCAATATGAGACTAGGTGCATTTCAAGCATCTCACACTCTTCGCACGGACTCTACTGTTTGCTTGTATGAACTTCGGCTGATTAAATTGTCATTAAGTAACCTGGAGGTCTTATTTATCTTCGAGAAGCGGAAGCCGTTAGGTGGGAACATAGATCCAAAGTGTTTTAGATCATCGTGAATGCAAACACTTTGGGACGCGTTGCCTCCCAGATGATAAAGAGCCAGCTCTACACGGCTGAGCTGAACACGTAATGCCTTCTCATCTACAACATGTATCGTTAGCCTCTTACCTGCAGGATCTCTGATTCATAGTTATTGTTGTTCAGCACACCATCCAGACATTTGTCCATCAGATTGAGTTCTGTAACAAAAGAGAGATGCTGGATTTGGACGGTGAAACATTTAGACACATGAAACATCCGTAAGTTCCAGCAGTATTCTCTCCTTACATGCAACACAGCAGGGACCTCAACTAAATCACATTTAAATATTTACCCATTCATCTTTTGGGGCTTCCAAACGTTACAGTGTTTACCACAGAAAGCTTTTATTTGTTTAAGGGTTGCAGGTTTCACCGCCTGAGCGTGGCTAAAGACGTTTCTTTTGAGTCCCCCGACTACACGGCCGACTGTGAATGAAGCTTTTAGTGCAACACTGTGTCTTGTTATTACATCATGGTAAATGGACTGCATTTATAGAACCCCATGTGTACATGCTTTACTGCCATGATTTATTCTGCTGTGACCTTTCACACAAATATGCAGGAATATGATTCATTAGTTTTACAATCTGCCAAAATCAACAACAACATTTGGACACTGTTCAGGGATCAGCCCCTTCAATTAAAAAGGTATGTTATCATCAGCCAAAATAAACCCCCAGACTGGCCGAAGCCTACGACCTTCGACAGTGCACAACAGATACATACCACTGAACCGAGCCAGACAGCCCTGACAGCCAATCCTCTGGCAGCCCCAGTACATGTGACAGAAGGGTCGCTGGCACAGCACGCCTGCCAACACACAGCACATCATGCATACAGCACGAGGTGTATAATTGGGTTTGTACAAGTGGCAAACTTGTACTTTAAATAATCAGTTGGTTATAAGTGTACTGCACGATAGAGCTGCAGCGATGCATCGATTAACTGTTTAAGTCATTTCTCATGCAAAGATGTCAGAAAATGCTGTTTTCTCTCAAACATATGGACATGTGTCTGCGTTTATCTTATTAAACTGAATATCTCTGGTGTTTACTGAGCAAACTAAACATTTAAAGACTTCACCTTCGCTATTCTGACATTTTATAGACCAAAATATTAATAAAAGAAACAAAACTGTGAGATTAAAGCACTGATTTAAGGTGTCCCAGCACTGACTGGCTTATATCTACTGTGAATGTGACTTCTACTGTATATAAACATCTCTGCAGAGGGACGAACAGGAAACACTCACATTGTTGAGCAATAACCTGCTCACTGTTCAGCTCGGCCCGTCTGTCTGGCATCGGCTGCAGGCAGCAGGTGCAGATGAGATGGCAGCCCTGGGGGGCGCAGCGGTACTCCTGAGGAGCTGCAGACAGGAAGGCAGGAGGGTCTTCACAGTTGTACAAACTGTAAATCTACCTTATTAGGATTCTAACAGAATGCTGCATTGAGTTTAACAGATTCACTCTACACCCATGATCACCTGAGAGCATGTCAGCGGATGTTGAAGGCTGCTCCCCTGTGGGCTTTGCAGACCCCTCCTCAGTTGCTGGTTTGGGTGGTGGCGTTAAAGGTGGTGGTGGAGCTGGCAGACCAGGGAGCCAGTAGTTGGAGCCTGTAGCAAACAGCACCTGACTGACCTCCCTCCTGTAGCCCGGACACTGTCTGCACATCACCAGAGGCTGACTGGAGACAACACAAAGACTAATATTCACACGAAGAACTTTTTCACTACACAAGCAGAGAAGTGAGACTTTAGAGAATGTTTTAAGTTTGTGTTGACTAAGAGTAAAAGAATATACATTAGAAATAGAAACCAGAGCTTACCTGATGTCTGAGGAGTCACTGTCGTTGTCAGAGAGCTCAAAGAGGTAATCTGAACTGCCCTCCTCGTCTGAGAGACAGCGCTCAACCTTTGGCTGCAACATGTCCTGAGTGATCTTGTTACGGCTGTCCATGCTCTTCAGGTCTTCATCACTGCGGCACTTTTCTGTGGGACAGAAAGAGACACACAAACATAAATGTACTGTATACGTTGTGTGTTCTTTCTCTCTCGTCTGAATCTCCATCATGTCAGCTTTGGTAGAAGCCACATTTTAAAATGCTTGTTCTCTTTACGTCCACTTACAACCTGCTCAGCTGAAGGTGATAACAGGTGCTGGCATTTTGAATACAATAATGTGTCATGGTTAAAAGATGCACACCTGGGTGCTGGATGAGGTAGGCCTCCACCAGGTTGTTGAGGATGTGGTTCTTACGAATCCTCTCCACGGGGCAGCGGCAGGTGGGGCAGAGAGATGAACGCTCCATCCAGCCCGAGTAGCAGGCCGCGCAGAAGACATGCATGCAAGGCTGCAAACTAAAGCACAAACCAGACACATGGAGTCACAAGCAATCTGTTGGCATGACATGCTTCATGTATGCAAAGTGCCTTACAAGACCACAAAGTAGGGCTAAAGCCCCCGATCTTGGATGTGCGTGCAGGGTGCTTGAGATCTCACCTGACACAGTCATGCAGTAGGTCCTGGCAAATAACACACGTCAGGCTCTCCTCCATCTTGTCCCTCTTAGACCCTTCCGCTGGTGGTTTGGACAAAACACTTCCCTTAGTTGATCCGACCACTTCCGTGCTGGAGGTGTGTGGCAAGTCCAAAGCATAAGCTTGATCTGTAAGCACAATAACCGTACGTTACAGGCTGCACTGGGCAGTTGTCTGGTTTGGCTCACAAACACTTTCCAGGCCGGGCTTGAGGTTGAAAAGAAGATTGTGGGGTTGGAACAAGAGTAAGTAAAGCTCTACGTTAAGCACACAGGGCCCCCGCTTTATGAAGTGTAAAGTGGTAGGTAGACCGTGTGGATGTCTCCATGTGCACTGGATATTTTGGTTCATGTATAAGCAGCAGCTCCGAAACAACTGTGCCAATCACAGTGAAGCATGACGACATCAGCGTTCAAGAAATCACATCTTTTCTGGATCTTTCAGTCTTAATCTTAATCACATTAATGGTTACATTGTATCTGAAATGATAAAAGTGTTTCCAAAAAGAAAGGTTGGAAAGGAGGTCCTGTAGCACAGGATCAATGAGTCCCAGTAATCCAGTGTTTCATGCACGAACAGGCAGGATACAAAAGTATTCTGTCGCCGCCTCTTGTCATTTGCAGGAGCTTTAATGACGGTAACCTCAGTGGACGTCTGTGCGTAACGGCACTGCGCTCCGATCAGACGCTGCACATTTAACAGTGCTGCTGCCTTCTGACCTTCCTGCTTTTAAGCACATTGAATTGTTTCATGAAGCTGATTTAAAATGATTTGCTGGCTGGGGAGTGTTTAATTAACATAGTTCATTTGCATTTCAAGCATTATTTAGTCATTTCTGTGGATTTGCTTCGGGCTTTCAGTTTGCTCTTGTTGATTAAATCTCCAATGTGGCAGATGGAGGATGTTGCACTAGAAACAGATGCTTTTCCAAAAATATCCAGTTACAGGACAAAGTCTAACCCCAAAACCACAATGCATCACCTTCCCACCTGAGCTCTGAGCGCTCTGCACAGGAACACCCTCAACAGTCAGAGCACTGCTTGGAGAATAGGGCTGAACATCTAAAAAGGTGGTGGAATCAAAGAAAACCAGGTGCATTTTAAAGTACAACTCTTACAGTCATCAGTTTTTCTCCTTTTGCTTTCTGGCTCCATGTCGTCCACATCTCTCTCCTGCGCGGGGGCAGCATCTTCAGCTTGGCCTGAGAAGATGGAGGGAAAACACACCTGGGTTTGATAACATTACCTTCAGAAAAAGAAGAGCAGAAGTGCTGCAACACACAACAAAGGACACCAACTCCCATCGTCTTGTAAGTACATGGAGCACGAGACTGTCGCGAGTGACTGATCTTAATTCCATCCATCACACGTCATTTCGCGGGTAATTAGTCACCGCTGCATGTCCTGATGCCCGGTGAATTACAAAAACAACCTTCGGAGTTTTTCAAGGTTTGGAAAGTGGAGAGAAGTGGCTCAGTTTGTCGCAGTGGGAGATGGGAGCAGACTGGCTGAAGAGCTTAAAGTTCTGTATTGATCAGCTGTCTTCTATCGATCACTGTGATCCGAGTAAATCTACTTCTTGTGCCATTTCAACCCCCCCCCCCTCTACGTTAGCGTGGGTTAATCTAACGCAGATTATATTGTAGTTACTAATAACAGACAAGACAGGCAAGAGAGAAAAAGATTGTTGTGAGTTCTTAAAAAAAGGTGCTAAAATACAGAATTCAGTGCAGAGGGATTGCTTCCACACAGTTCTTACCACGGCGGGGGCTGAACCGGCAGCTAATAGCTAACATAGCTAACAGTGCAAACAGTGCTAACAGTGTTAACAGTGTTAACAGTGCAAACAGTGCAAACAGTGCTAACAGTGTTAACAGTGCAAACAGTGCAAACAGTGCTAACAGTGTTAACAGTGCAAACAGTGCAAACAGTGCTAACAGTGTTAACAGTGCAAACAGTGCAAACAGTGCAAACAGTGCTAACAGTGCTAACAGTGCTAACAGTGCTAACAGTGCTAACAGCTCTAACAGTGCTAACAGCTCTAACAGTGCTAACAGTGCTAACAGCTCTAACAGTGCTAACAGTGCTAACAGTGCTAACAGTGCTAACAGTGCAAACAGTGCAAACAACGACGACAGAGTTTTTTTCACACTTGCCTCTCTCGGGGCTCCTGTAATAACATTTAAAAAGTGCTTGTTAGAAGATCGCCCCTCGCCAGCCGTGTGTTTTCAGAGAACCTACCAGAGGCAGGACAGGCGGTGGTTGCCACGGTACCAGAAGTGGTGGGGCTCCTAATGCAGAAGTGGGACGTGGAGGTGGAGGGCTGAGGCTCCTCCTGAGTTGGATCATGAGGAGCCTTTGTGAGCATTACAGGCTCCACAGAGAGTGGCATCTCTGAAGGTGGAGCAGGACTGTGGGCGACCCTCTCCATGTCTGTAGTTTAGACACAGGGTGGGGGTTAGTAGTGAGTCACCAATACAGCGATGGACTAAACATGCTTGTCAGGAGTTGTGGGGGAGTACATGGCTACTTACCATAACCGTGATGTGAAATCGCCTGCTCCGATTTGATTGAGTGGTAAACATACGCGATGTCTGCAGGGTGACGAGAGAATATGTTCACATAAATCCATACTAAACATTATTTTAATGGTTTAGTAAATGAGCAACTCACTTTGTCCCGGGTCACTTTTCCTGTATACAAAGTAGATGACATCGCCGTTCTGCAGCATGTGAGTTTGCTTCTTGACCAGTTTGGACAGGTTGATCACCGTGCCGTTAGTGCTGCAGACAAACACACAATGGACGTGTCATTGTACAGTTTAAAAAGCTTCTGTGCCTTTGCTTTCTGATGGAAAAAGGACCAGTATCAATTCATACATAACTTGAACATCTCAAGCATAATCTTTCTTTCACATTTATCTTTTGTTCGACATATGTTTTGTTTTTATTTAATATCCAGTACCTCATGTCTTCCAGCCACACCAGCCCTGAGCTTTCATCTTGCACAATCTTGCAGTGCTCCCCTGAGACCAGTTTGTTGGCTGGGAAGGACAGATAACATCCTGGCAATAAAATAATAAAACATCACGATGAAACATAGTAGACATAATAATAATACAGATTACTTTGGATCTCTAAGACAGAACCTACTCAGTGAATGTGACAGTATATTAGGTATTACATGCATCTGTTTGAGAGTATAACACAAGTTTTCATGTTGATTTATTTCTATATCTTCAGCCTATCTTTGATTCAACCTCATACTACCAGATTCACCTGAAACTGTGTTGAATGGACATAAAAAAATAATTTAAAAAATAATAATTTTTAAAAACTGTAATTGTCCAGACATAAGCTAACCAATTAAGGCTAGTCGCTTTGCATTGCAAAAAAGTAGACCCCCAAAAGCTCTTGACAACAAAGCAGACACAGGGAGAAATACAGACTTAATCTTTTCTTAAGCAAAAACCAATACAAAAAAAATCTACTTAATATTCTGCACACATGTTCTGAATGGACGCCTTTTGTTATCGTCACAAGAGGCTGTCTAAGTTTGGTGCACTAAAGAACGCTTTGTGTTTTCAAGGGGGAGGTTTTTTTAAAGGCTCCAGACACTGACAGCAACGTCTAAGCTACAGACAGGACTACCTTTTGTTAAGAGGCATCACCACATTTAGAGCTTTTTAAAAAGCAGGGTAAAAGATGTTAACAAAGTTTTAAGACATAAGATTTAAGGCGAAGAAAAATCCATTCCATAATACACACATATAGAAATGAACTACGTACCTTTTTTTCTGCCAACTGTACATTCCCTGTTGAACAGCAGGACAGTTTCACTGGAGTCCACTTTGACTAGCTTTCCCCATGGTCGTCCTCTTTGATAACTCTCCATCTCACAATGTGTTGTCTACAAGAAATGATGAGTACACAAATATGGAAAGGTTTAACTTCTCAAAGACTATTAGGCACGTGGTAGTATAGAGAAAGTGAAATTAACTATCTGTGTGCAAGTGAAATCAAAACCTGCTGATACATTTATTAAGTCAGTAACATTACATTTATACTAAAAAACTAGAACTATTCATTGGCAGCCAGGTGGGTTCTGATTCCAGATGCCAAATTAGGTTAAGAAATCTGACATTTAAAGACACTCAAGTTCTCAGGAGACATACCCTTATAAAAAAAGTATATCTTTTTTTTTTAGGATGAATCCACGCATTCATTCTTCATTTCGGCATTCATCAAGGGGTTCAAGTTTGCACTTTTTTTTCAATAAGATTTCAACTTAAGGAACTTTTTAGTTGTTAATTCCCATGGTTCTCTTAAGCCAAAACACATCACAAACCTTTGCATGAGCAGCCAGTTGTGGGTTTGAATTTGAGTTATGTTTAGTGGATATGTCATGTTTTATGTATGCCGAATTCCCAAGTGAACATTGTTAATTCATAAAAGATTATAAGCAACATTAGGAAGGAGGTGCACTTTGACGAATAACAAGGCTTCATTAAACTGAAAGAGTTCCTCATGAAGTTTTGGCAAGAAACCCATCTGCTAACGAGACCTAGCTTGACTCTTCTGAGCTTACTAGCTTGTAGCGTTATTAGCTGATTTTATTGTAAAACAAGCTGGACAAACGTAAAGTTATTTCAATCATCAACAATCAAGTTGACAAAATGTGTCATAATCCAGAAGCTGTGGGACACCATCACACATAACGTGAACACACACAACTTCGTTCAACAATAACACGAAGCTAACGCGACTGCTAACATTAGCAGCCACACTGTTAACAGAACAATCGGGAGCAGTCTCCAACAACCAGACACCCCCCCGTGAAGTCACACTTATATCGTGTCTGAAAGTGTTACTTTACCGTCTAAAGATGAGTGTGTTGTCCCAGTAGCTCTGAATACAACAGCTTCTTCTCCTCATATTCCAGTTTACACACAAGATGCACTTCCTGCCAGGCTCAGCGTTGACACCATAAACCGTCACCAGCTGATGGAGGAGGGGCTGTTTGGGTGTGTGTATATCTGTGTGTGTGCAGAACACAACACACAATGTCATGCACATTAAATGCATGCACACATTACTACTATTGTACCATGTGGTAGAGGAAGTATTCAGATCCTAATACCACACTGTGCAAATACATATACACCTGCAATGAAAGTGTTAAGTACAAGTATGAAGTATAATCAGGAAAGAAGTATTAAAAGTGTTCAATACAGACAAATGGCTCCTGTGACTATCATTAGATTAGTTTTACTAATTATAATGTAAAAGTAGGATTTTACTGTTGTAGTTAATTGAGGTGGAGCCATTTAAAAAAACCAAACTATTTTGTATAAAGTACTGCAATTTATGATTATTTTAGTTCTGGATTAATGTGCTATACATATGTATATATATATATATGTATATATGTATGTATGCATATATATATATATGATATATATATATAATATATATATATATGATATATATATATATATATATGAAAATTAGAATGTAAAATTAAAATGTATTTTAAGTCAAGAAAATGAAACCAGTTATAGTTATTTTAAAGTTACTATACTGTAGGTAGAATTTAGTAAATGCTCATACAGTCTGTGGATTACCTTTTCAAAATATAAGAGTGTAAATTACGAACACTTTTTGCCCGCTGCTGTTGGACTCCAGAGTGGCCCAGATAAAGGCTTTAGTGACGTTCCCTGTCTGAAGCTATCTGCTGCTGGAGCCTCGTCTCCACGTATAAAGGAGGTGAAGAGAAGTTGCTGTGGAAAGCTGCCCTTTAATCTTTGGCACAAGTTGCTCTGGAAAAAGTCATCAGGCAAATTGCAGTTGTGTTGCTAATTCGAGGGAATTGAGGGGAAAGTAAGTTTTGAAGTTTATGTTAGTTTTATTTCACAATCACTAATAATATTCAGGAATAAACACGTGTACGTGCATGGGGAGCTTGGAGGAAGCCTGGTGTGAGTGTGCGTGTGCGTGTGGAGGTAGCAGGTGTTGCTGGTTGTGGATGGGTGAGGGTTCACGTGGTCGCCTCTCCTCATGCGATGATGCGCCGGCTCAGTAAGTTTCCAATAAATATCAAATCATTATTCAGTTCTAACCCCTTGAGGCTGTTATCAATAAAGCATTAGTCGCTGTTCTTGCTCCTACTTCTAAAATATAAATGTCTTCATTGCATAACTATGTAACTAAAATCACAACATTAGGTTAATTTACACTTTGATTAATGTATTATGAATGATATTAGGGAATATCATTTCAACTTTATATTTGTACAATTTGCATTTTTCAAATTGTGTCAACAAAGTTTTGAGAAAGAGAAAGAAGACCTCGAGCCACAGATGAATGACTTTCCCCCCCGAGAGGCCGCAGCACATGCTCGCATACGATGGCTGCTTCTCCTCAAACACAACAGGGTCCCTCTGGTCTCTCCTGCTCTTGACCTCGTTGTTAATCAAATTCCTCTCAGACTTCAACAGAGAAACTGGCATGAAAGTAAACTTCACCTTCTTTGTTCTTTGTCTTTTGTATGTAGGAATAATCAAAGGCCACTAAAACGTTTCATTTAAATATAAATATAAGTGTAAAACGGAGGGGATCAAATAAAAGTGATTAAATGATCAAATAAACATCTTCACCGGCTTCATCGAGTAGATACATACGCCATCGAAAGGATCTCCATCATAATATGTTGTAGTCGTTCATTATCTCAGTGTGTGATATCACATCACTGACTTTACATCATCACCCCGAAGACTTTGTGCATCGACAGAAAGGTTTTAGCTTTCAGCACAGCGAGGCAGACGCTTTATCACACGCCGTCCATTCAGCGTCTCTGAGTGCTCCACTTTGGATGTCATTTGTGTCTGTTTGTAGCTCCTTCTCTGTTCATATCCAGATCATGTATCTGTATTAGATTACTGGTATTCACACACCACTTAAGTCATGTACACAAGCGGGACGTAACAGCACACACAAATCACAGCTCAATATCTACTGAGGAAAATATTGAACTTTTTACTCCACTACATTTGTCTGACAGATGTAAGTACTAGTTGTTCATATAGATTAAGATATTACATAACATATACATTTCTTATACTGTAACCAACATCGTGAGAGATCCATAATGTTTACATATCTTCATTTTAAAATACTAGTTTAGTTTCTTTACTTATCCTGTTTTTCCTCATAGTGCTTCATTTACAAACATACAATTATTTAAAGGGACTAACATTTTACAATGACAATGTATTAAAACACTATGACTCAGAGAAGTACAGATTCACAAAGCTTCATGGTGAGTTTCAGCTCGTTTAGCTGAAGCGTTACTGTTTTTATTCACTCTCACAGTGAAGCTCAACCTGCTCAACACAACAACTCTTTCTGTTTCAGATTAATGCATGTCCACATATGTGGTGGATCACACTGTTCACATTGAAAAGGTTTTGCACAGCTTGCTTCGTGGGACCACTGACAATTTTGATATAGGATTTTATAGTCCAATTGCAAGTGGGATGATCTTTCTTGTTTAAGAAAGACCAACATGTCTCTAATAGAAATAGCAAGCGAGTCCTTAATGGAGGACTAATCCCCGCAAAGCCCCATCTATTCCCTGGCAGTGCATTATTAATGGGCAGTGTGGAGGCTGGTGAATACAGGGGCCTCTCCTCACTAATGCGTTCATTCCTCATTGTTAGATGTCTGGCGAGGAGAACGCTAACACATGCTGCCTTCAAACACACTCATACCTACAGACACACACATGCCTACGCCTCCACACAAAGGTGTGCCATCCATGCAGTATATATTCTTATGGGAAATTATTATATCTTTAGTTGGCATTCAATGTTGAACACAGAATCCTCTGCAGATCCTCCTGATAAGGTCACAACGGCAAATTAAATGTTGAGTATTGAATCCCACACCCACGCTGTCAATCAGCATTTCCTAATTGGATCAAAGATTACTTGTGGCAGCTGTATAAAACATCAAACGAGTAATTAAATGAAATAATGAGAAAATAAACCTTAATGTTGCCAAGTGGGAATGCAGGCGAGCTGAGGAACGTGATTCCGCTGTGCTCTCTAAAATTATCTCTCTCCGGCTCGGGCTAATTGCTGGAGGATGTCCTCTTAACTGAGTGTGAAAAGCTGTGTCTAATTACGGCAACATTAATCAGGCATTAGCATGTTATCACAAGGTTAACTTATCAGGAGGGGCCCAGAAGCAGCTGGAGGTGCCATTTACCCATGCTGCACTGGGCCAACTGAGCCACAAGGGGTAGTGCTTGTTCTTCCTATGAATCATTACTCAGCCCCCTTGAAGCCGAGAAGCTGAAATCAAAGGCAACCATGTTGGATTGCACTGAGTGGGCTTTGAGATTCCTCTGTGTGGAATCACAAAGTCCAGAATCAATATCAGCTATTTCCTGCTCATTGTGGGGCAGAAATGAGAACATTCATCCTCAGGGGATCCAAATGTTTAGGTCATAACGTGTTAACATCTTACTTTGCACATATGCAGCAAAGGAGAGATCTTTACACTGTATGAGGAATTACATGCACTGAAATAATCTGCAAAATCAATGTCGAGCAATTGTGTGCTTGGTGGAGCAGTTGAGTCCAAAGTAATGAAGACTGACTGGATGGTGATTGCATATTAAATTAGCCCACTAGTCAAATATGAAAACAGATGAAAGATCAGCAATCACTGATTGTTGGGAAATATTAAATGTAAACTATTTGCCAGTGCCGTAACAAGCAGCATCGATGATTGAATAATGAATTAGTGAATTTAATGCATTGCTACTAATATAAATTGTGTGTTTCGGTCCATTTTTGTAACATCTCACTGAAAAACATACTAGATGTAATAGCACGGAGGTGTATGTGCAATTTTGAGTCATCGCAAGCCAAATGACCTGCATGTGTGCAGATTAAAGGTCATTTCTGGCAGCAGTTTGGTCCTGTGCCCTGACATCATTACCAGCAGCTCCAGAGTAGTCTCATCAGGATTCCAGCAGGGCAGAGAAGCCGTACCTCCAGCAGCTCTGCCAAAGGCGTTCATTTGTCAGAGAGGCATGGAGATCACAGGCCGACAAATCTCCCACGTCTCCCAGGCTGTCAAGCTCTTTGCCTGCATATCAAAGACAAAAGAACAGAGCCGGGGAGCAAGAGAGCAGAGCAGCCATTCTGTGTAGAGATGGTCCGCCGTTTAAACCCCCCCGAGCGTGCCCTTTGAAAATGCCTATTAGCCTGGGTGAGAGAGATTACAAGCAAATAAAATTACATCCATTGTGATATTTGATTTCATAATACCCCCAGAATTATAATTACACCGCACTCACACTTTTCATTTAAAAACCATTTGCCGACAACAAAGACTCAGAGATGGGAATGAGCAGGTTGTGCATCTAGTGAGTGAGTGCACATTATCAGGCCTGTTTTACTACAAGCAACAATAATGGGAGAAGAATGGAGGCACTAATAAGAATGTAATCAGGTGAGCGAGCGGGATTTAATGGTATGGAACGCAGTGATTTATTTTCATCTGTCAGTCTTTTGGTGCAACAACAGGAGAGCATGGAGGGAGGAAGATGCCTCCCAGAGGCTGCAATATGGAAGCAGATTTTATTTTTTTAAATGCCCACTTCGTACCAACCAACACATGGCTTATATCCCCCATCAGATCTCACTTGCAAACTGTCTGACTGTCAGGGTTGCACCAAAAGCACAACGGTGTATTACAGGGGGAATGTGGGCATATGTTGTCTGGCTTAAACCAACAAGCAGAAGGGAAGAGATAAGAGACATTCTTGGGCGGCACAGAAACGAGGCATGAGAAGGGCCAGCTTGATAGCAGTACTTGTTGTTCTGATGTGTTAAATAGCTGGCCTTCAACACCCCAATCAATCGCTGAGTGAGCCACTGTGTAGCCAAGGGTTGTGTGTGATAGCCAGATGGCTGAAGTCAATGGAGCTCTGCCTGGTCTCTTGTGTCACAAAGGGATGATCATGAATCTGGCCACACCGACTGGACAAAACACATAAAATGTTGCAGACTAAATGTTTTGTGAGGTTGGTAAGCTCCAATAAGAATGTATTGCTGATTAAGGCTCTTTGCAAAATCAGCAACACAAAAACCAACATGCCATCCTCAAAACATCTAAGAACATAGTTAGCCTTGGGAGGCTATCATACACATTTTTGTTTTGGCTTGCACGACTGGCTTGTCTGATAGACTGTAGATCTCACCGTGTGTAATGATGCCTACTAACCATTGTGTGGTACTCCTGCCATTTGACACAGGAAAGCAGGAGGCAGCCAACACGCCAATGTGCGCATACAAGAACGTCTGTGGGACAAGAGAAGCATTTTGAACGTGCTCCAAGACCTCCAGAGGCCTGTGTTGACTAATCTGCAAACAATCCGCTCTGCAAGCCCCATTGCAAGTGGAAGAACAAGCCCCTTAAGCTGTGACATTAACGAACACAGCGAGATAAGATGGGGTTTGTTATCTTGGTGAATGGAGCTCCTGCCCAGATAGGAGATAAGAACCTTTCAAAGCATGTTTGCTGCCAGACAAATTTCCAAAGAAGCACGGGAGGCGGGCAAAGCCAGGCCTGGAATGCTGAGAAGCCCTGTCGAAACCAGCCTAATGGAGAATATGATCCCGCTGCCCTTTTCCACCTTATTATTTCCGCCTTATTTGGTATTCCTGTGAGTGAGGGTTATAACTTGTTGATGACATGAATGCAGTCCAAACCTTCCTGTGCTGAAGCAATAATACAACACGCATCAAGACAACGACCTCACACAAGCACGCTGAGTGACTTCATACAGTATCAAACTGAAGACAATAGAATTAAAAAAGTAACTACAGACGTAGTGCATTGCAGCATTATTCTGATTGTTTCATATATTATTCACATGCCTTTAACTTTGTCTACCTGTGATTGTGATGCCACGCTGACTGAGAAATATTATATCCCAGATAAGCGCTGTATGACTCAACATATGGCATTGTTTGTTTGCAGACTCAGCTTTATGATTTGTTGCTACTGAGTAACCTTCATGTTGACATAACGTGGCCTGCCATATGCGTAATTGAGCCGCATTTCCATTTTCTATTAACCCAAGGACAATGTCAACCTTTCCTCTTAGGCTGTCCAGGTATAAAGAACACGTTTGTGTTCACATTGTTGTACACAGAAACATTCATTTAGGGAATATACAATCTAAAAATAATTAGTGTTCTAAAACAAGAGTTTTTTCAAGTTGAATGAAATAAAAACATTTGTTGCTCATCTATCCTCAAAATCCTCTGGCCTTTGACAAAACGTGACTAGGACTGTGTGAGAAGCGGGACTGCAGGCTGCATTTAACCATCCAGCTGTTTGGAATATCGTGTGATCCAGGTGTTACCAGCATAAGAACAATTTCAAGACATTTCTTACTGTGCAAGTTACAATTACAACACTTGCTGGATTGAACTGAAAATCAAACGTTACTGACTCATCATTAATATGGTGCTTTAGGGGCATATCCAGAACACTTTTAATAAAGATTCCTAATACTAAAAGTAACTGTATATCATACATATATACAAACATAACTCAATAAGACTGAAATTCATTGAATCCAACCAAACATAAACCACTGTATTACTCATCAAAGCTCAATACAGATGCTGTGCTGTTGCTGGTTTGGAGTACTGGTGGTCTAAGTCCAACTTGAGCCCTGGCTCTAAGACAACACTGAGTTTAATAGTTAAGCTCTGTGTTTTCAGTAGAGGGCTCGCATGGTTTTATGTGGAAAGATAGGATGTTTTATTTTTAAACGTGTTATTAATTCATACGCTGTAAAAACAACCTTTTTCTCAATTTCATAATTTCATATTGGAAAGGAACTCCTAACACATGGACGCCAGGAACGAGGTGTTGCGTCTCTGCCAGCGTCAAACTGAATAAATACTTATGAATATGCCCGAACCACCAGAGGGGATGGACTAAATCGTAATTCTCATTCTGCGGCTTGGAAAAACTTCCGCCTTCCCGGATGCCAAGCGGCTCTGAGGCGATCCCAGTGATGAGCCAAGGAACGCTCTGCTAACTGAGCTCTGGAGAAATACGGTCACGGCAAGATCCATATTCAAATAAACTTCACTCTTGGCCCGTGCACACAAGCCATGTTGTCACCAGCTGGCAGTGCCTCTCACCGCCCCTTCAAATACTGAGCCACTTTTGATTAACGTCTCTACGGCTAATCATGTGCGTTGGCTGTGCCAAATTGGACGAGCCACGTATGGCCTCCATTTGCCTTGAAATCTCTTGTTTTTTTAAACTCATTCGAAGCATTTGAGAGCCTCCCTTTACACCACCCACCCCTCCCCTAAGTCTTCTCTTGTCTAGTGCCCATACATAGAACAGAGAGGGTGGTGTGGCGGCATGGTGCCATCCTGTGGGTCCCTGAATGAGAGAACTATCGCTGTCAGATGCACCCAGCTGCATAAATGTTATTCATTTTTTATGGCTTGTGTACATAATATGGCCAGTGTGGGAGATTGTGAGGTTTCACTAAAGGCTGGAAAAATCTTCAAAATTGAATCAAAGTGGAAAACTTATTTTGGCTGATGACTGTTCTGGACCTCCTTCTTTTCCATCTCCCTTAATTCTCTTCCACTCCTCCCTGTCTCACATCAGGATCTCTGAGGTTCCACTGTGAGTGATTTGCTTTCTCCAAGGCTGCATTGGCTGGTGTCCTTGTACAGCCATAGTGGTGGTGGTGTGAGGCAGCTGGGATATTTGTCATAGGTCCAGAGGTGCAAAGACATTAGACAGCACTTTGTCACCAGGGTCTGGAATTCACACCATTTGGCTGTTTCCAAGTCAGCTCCTTAACCGCTGACTGGCCTGGCTTCTGTCAGCTGCCGCTCTGTTGACATTGAGGGCTAAAAAAAGATAGCAACATGGAAGGATGTATGCTACTAGCCTTTTTAGGTGGTCAAAACAACATGCAGGCTTCAAAGAGAGCGCTGCGACAGGAATCCACAGCCAAAGCCCTTGACTCGGTGCTCTCTCCCTCAGTTCACAGTTCAGATATAGTTTAGTGGTTTAGTATGGCTCTCGTCAGGGCTTGCTAACCCCCGCAGAGAGATGGGCTTGAACTCAGAGCAGAGCCACCGTCTCCCAAATCACCAGGCCCAGCGGAGGCCCCAGCAATCCAAATGTGATCATGGCAGGGGCCTCCCGTCTCATTACCAATCTCCATTTCAAAACAGCCTTCAAATGGGAACTAATGCATTAGCTCTCGCTGGGGGAAAAGTCTAGGGAGCCACTACATAGCGGCTCAAAAACGCTTTCATACATGTTTTATCAGCGGGGGAAGAGTGAGCAAGAGAGAAAAGGAGCTTGGACCAAACCATTCATTTGTTGCCCATCTTATTAGCTTGGCACTGTGTTATTAGCTGCCATTGTGCTCTATAAAAGCCCCTTAGGCCTGTTCCAGTGTTCGCTGAATCTGGGGTGAGCTCTGTGCCAAGCACTTTTTGGAGGTATTTGAGACCATGAAAATTCAATCCTAAACCCTCAGCATTGAGGTTTCTCACAGATAAATGAAGAGGATTAGTGGAACAATAAAACAATGTCTTACCTCAGATACCACCGTATCCTATTAATTGGGATTATAGTGGAGAAATGTGTTAAAAAAACCCTCAATCTTGTATCACAGTCGTTTTTTTTGACAAGCTGTTACATAAAGCCCTGTCATTGTAACAATGTTCCATCAAATAGGAAATGTGTTCCAAATTATGAACAAGTAAATATAGAAAATCTTAAACAATTGCGGCAACAAAAAAAATAAAAAAGCTTGGACGCGTGAAGAATAGCTCTGGAAAAGAGCTGACAATTGCAGAAGCTGTAATAACCCACCTTGGGTTGGATATGCTAGGCGATGTGTCAATTGATTCCCTATCTGATGATGGACTGTGTGCTGAAATAAATTGACCTTGCCAGACGATGAGTGAAATTGATGGAGCTTTTCATCTCCGGAGGGCCGTTCCACACTCATCCGTAAAATGGATAGAGCACAGGACAGAGTGATTGAGTCGGGGAAAAACGTAACGTGTTTTTCTTCTACCAAAGCTTGCTTAGTAAATAATAGTTACAGGAAAAATCACTATGCTGTAACAAATACAGGGGTTAAGTACCTGCTGTTGACTAGATGATTAGAACGAAAAGCACACAGTTCTAAAGTGAAGCTGGCCACTGGCAGATGCTACCCGTCGGAGGAATATGCGGCCATATTACCAGGAGCCTAAATTGAAAGTGATAGTGATTTAAGTCTTCCCAATATGCCAACCTCATTCTGGCAAACAGTCTTTTCAAGGAGCCCTTTTAAAAAAACCCTGCCGGAGAGTGTGAGACACAGGAGCGCCATTGATTTTCAATAACATCCCCTAATGACCTGGCCACGGTTAGATCCACGGTGTCATTATGGGCTGATACCATGGGACAGGATTGGTGGGTCTCCCGGCACACACTGCAGCGAGATGAGTAGTTGGGGCATTATCAGGATGAATTGGCCGTCTCTGGACAGGCGGCAAGCACAGCCGAGGTCTTGTCAATAACAGGACGGGGCGCCTCAAGGCTCCCTGCGCGGCCCACTCCAGCACGCCTTCCGGCCTCATTAGGAAAGCAGATAAGTGGTGTGCATGAGGAGAGGCGGTGTATGGAAAGAGAGAGGGGCCTCTCCTCCTCCATCCGATAGCCTGCCTCCCAGGCATTGCTCCTCTTAATGAGTCCAGACCGCGGGTCAATATGCGGCTGGGCTGCCAGTCAATACCGGTTACCTGCAACACAAACACTCAAAACCTGCTTTCATACAAAATCAATGTCCTATTAGTCCCTCCCTGTATTGCCTTGGCCCAATCTCATCGATCCCCTCTGAAGAGCTCTGCAGCCCATGTTTGACAGATTATGGTCAAATGATCTTATGGCATAGGCCACTCTGCCGGCCAAGTCTGTTGCCTTTATGATTTCAAAGTAATAGCTTGATATCAAATGAGCAAATACTCTAAATGCTGAAAACTGAGGCACAAGCATTATTGGCAAACCCATCAACCTCACATCAACATTCCCCACAGTAGGTTTGGCTTACAGACAAATTCAGTACATGTAGTCAGCACTGACAATGAGTGCCAGGATGAAGGACAAGCAACAAATATATGACATTAGGTCCAAACTTTATTCCGTACATTTTAAACCAAGAATGTTCATTTTCATTTTTTTGCACGCCTAAAACTCTACTTGTTTTGTATACAAGAGTCTAAGAAAAACAACTGCACAACACCACAAGGTTGACAGAGAAAGTCCTTTTGCCGCCCACTAAAAAGTGTCCTTCTTTTTTGTCTGGGGCTGGTCCAGTTTTTGACTTGGAAGTCTTTTAATAATTCCATCATTATTTATAAACATGTGTTAATCCAAGTTTCTCTCAGTGTCACCAGTACCGTCCGCTCCCTCCGGGTGATCTCTTCATTAGGGTGCTGTGTGCTGCTTTGCATAGATTGCAGATGATCCTTCTAGGCCCCCTTACAACACCCTGCTGTCATACTTCTCATCCATTGGCCAGGCTTGTCTGCTGCCATGATATCCAACAGGGAAGTGATCCCCCATGTTTCATTTCATTTAGTTTTTCTAGAAATGGTTAAAAAGACTAATAAATTTACACGGTAATTTTGCAGCGAAGGAATATCAACAAGTTATTTACATCAGTTTTCTTTACAGAGACTGAACAAAGACCTCATAATATATATTTATCTGCATATCTCAAAGGCAAAACAAATGAACAAAACAAATCGGTAATGCAACATTGTACATTGTCATCATTGAGGATATCCTGGTACCATGAGGTTAAATTACTGAAGGTTGAAACCAAATCCAGTCTTTACAGTGGGTCATAATGGATATGTCTCACAATCAACTGGGATAAATATTGTAAAAGGCGTGACTAATGCACAAAATACATAAAATTCATAGAAATGATATCTATACATGGAACAAGGATAGGAAATGTACAAACTCATTTCAGGACCTCTCTTTTCGCACAAAGCTGAAAAAGGTATTTGATTAATATATTAATAATTATCAAATATTTAAGTCGGATATAAACATACACATATATATGTTCTCTTTACCGACATTATTCAACCTTCAGTCCACTAAAAATAAAGTCATGGCATGTGCTTAATCAGCCTTACACACCTTTACTTTGTACAATCATACCCTTTCCCTTAGGAACTTTTGCTCTTTCCAAGTGAAGAGCAGTGCATTTTGTTCACAAGAAGAGTTCAGATTGGGGGGGTAGGGCTTGTGAGTGCATCTGGTAAGACTTTGTGCACTTTTCTAAGAAGCTACCGAGCCTCTACCTCTTTGGGGTTGCGAGATGGGGAGTAGTCCCTTGGGTCCTGGGTGTTGGTGAGGGGGGTAGTCCTCCTGGGGGAGACTGGTCTGGCACTGCCAGCTGACACGAGCGGAGGGGGCGCAC
This sequence comes from Cottoperca gobio, assembly GCF_900634415.1. Taxonomy (NCBI): domain Eukaryota; kingdom Metazoa; phylum Chordata; class Actinopteri; order Perciformes; family Bovichtidae; genus Cottoperca; species Cottoperca gobio. The sequence continues at coordinate 3,170,218 of NC_041363.1, forward strand.
TGAGTGCAGCAGTAGGGGGCGTTCTGTTCATAGGGCCGTTGTGTCCTGTAGAGGGACTGAGTCTAGGGTAGGGCATGCCACCTAGGTGGGGCATAAAAGGGGGCATGTGTGGTAGATGGCCCTCCATGGGGGACTGGTGCAGTTGATGGAGGCGTGCTCTGTCCAGCTCCTCCCTCAGGTGGATCCGCTCTCGCTCCTCAGCCTGCTGTCTCATCCGCTCGTGCTCCCTGCGCACCTCCAACAGGTGCTCGTGGTGAGAGTAGTCATGAGCCTCCCTTTCGCGGTAAGCTCGTTCCTGTTCGTACACACTGGGGAAGCGATGTCCTTGCTCGGCCCTGAGCTGGAAGTCCATGCGCCGTTGCAGGTCCAGACTGCGGTAAGCCTCTCGAAGTGGGTCCCAAGGGAAGGCCTGGTGGGGCAGGCGTTCTCTTCCTGCCAGAGGGCTCACTCCCATGAAGGGAGCCATGCGCGCCCGGTCTAGCACATTAAGGCTGCCCATCTGAGGCATGGCACTCATGGAAAGGGGCAGAGAGTGTGCCATGGGGACACCGTGCAGGCCAGGTGCTGGAATGTCACTGCAACGTTGTGAGGAAAGAGGGGCCTGGTGGGACAATGGCGGGTGGTGGTGGTGGGGGTTCATAGGCTGGTTGATTTGAGCAGGGAGAGCTTGGGCTGGTGGGTGGGGAGCGGGCTCGGAACTCACCAACATGACCTCCTGCTCCTCCTTCCTCTCCTCCTTAATCTTCATGTCATTTTTCACCTTGTGGAGGAGCTCTGCAGGTGATGGCTCTTTCCTCTCGCTGTCCTTGAGCGTCGGCGGGGGCCCACCTGCCATCTTCATGCCCTGCTCATTGATCACTGCCTTGGAGTACGGGGAAGGAGAACGTTGAACGGGTTTGATGGAGTCTTCGGAGGATCTCCTCTCTAGCATCTCCTTGCCAGGCGAGCGACTCTCCTTCACCTTCACGTCACCGAGCGTGGAAGACTCTCTGTGGCGCTCCAGCAGCTCCTTCTCTGCCTCCCGGACCCGATCTACACTGCCACTGTGATGTCGACCCGAGTCACAGGAGTTCTGGCTGTTTGAGCGAATCAGGCTGCTGATCTGGTAGCTGACCGGTGCGGAGGCCGGAGATGAGCGGTTGGAGTGGCGATTGCGATCCACAGAATCCCTGTAATGACATATTGAATTTAGAAATGACAATAAAATATGGTTCAGTATCGTCTTCCTCTGACGATGTTTACTGCCTTTAAATTGGACAGTAAACCATCCGTTTCGCTAGAATAAGAACATAAGAAGATCTTCTCTCAGAGCCGCTTGTGACCTGTTTGATATGTTTCTCTATTTCTTTGTTGGATCCATGAATTTAATTTATTTCAGTTTCCACGGATACGGCTAATGGACTGGAGTATTGTCTTACTTTCTTCTTTTGTCTTTGACAGTACATCTTTCAATCTCCAGAGAATATTTGGGTGATTAAAGTGTTTTCGTTTTGCCCAAACATAATTTATTCTTTAATATGCTAATGCTAGCTGAGCGGGATCATTAATGTGACCAAGTCTTCAGAGTTGTGATCATGTATTAGAGCACTTATGAGAATAGTGTATGAAAATACATGTCCCTTACATTTGTTGTATAGAAGATGATCAGCTTTGTTACCTTCTTGCAGGATCACATAATGATTCAGATTAAATGTTGTATTATGATGCATGCAAACATATATAGTAACTTACATGAATGAATAACCTTATATCCTCCAAATAATACCCAAGAAGTGCATATTTACATCTGCATCACACTCACCTGTCTTTATCCTTCTCCTCTTTACCGTTGGACGAGTCTCTTTTCTCTCTTTCCCTCTCCCTTTCTCTTTCTCTTTCCCGTTCTCTCTCTCGCTCTCTCTCATGGCTGTTGGCTGAGCTGCTTCTCTCAGCATCTGCGGTTTTGGGCCACTGTGGCGGGGTGGGGAAAGATGGCGGGGTGCGTCGAAGTCTGTTCCAGGTGTCGTGGTGGGGGCTGCCAAACGTGGGCAGTCCTCCTGGCCCCTCCTTGGTGCCAAACATGCTGTTGGACCCTGGAGGGAAGGGAGAGACAGGCGTGGGACCCACTGTAAGTTAATTGGGCACAAAACCTTCTTGAGGACACATAAGATGAGAAAGACTCAACAACAAAAGCTGCTTTTGTCTTTGTCTCTGGAGGTTCTCTCACTGAATCTGTTTGAAAGAGTTAGAGGTTAATGCCCCCCCCTCCCCCCCGCCCAGAGAAAAAAACTCTACTCATTTGCTTTGGGACTAAAGGCCCCCCCCCCCTCGCTTTTTTTGAACTGGATGAACAGGGGAGACTCACTTGCCCTGTGGAGTTGAGAGGCTGTGAAAAGCCAAGGGAGACCTTAGCATTCCACAGCATGTCTATTCCAATCACATCCATTTTCACAACAGGGTGACCGATTTGGCACACAAAAATAGGAGGGATGAAGAGAAAGAGAGAAAGCCGCAGAGAGAATGATGCAAGGGGAAACGAGAAAGCCCTCCATGGCGGTGCAGAAGGCGCTTGTCAAATAATTAATAGATGAATTGCCACCAAACAGCGGACCTGAGAGAGCCTGTTGGCAGCATTGCAGCCAGATTAAAGATAGATGGTTGGTGGATGAAGTGGAGGCAGGGCGGAGGTTTGCTGCGCTGCCTTGTTGGGGCTCCCTGAGCTTGGGCTGTTTTGACACAGAAACTAGAGCTAAGTGTTTTGATTTTTTTCCTCCCCTCCTGGCTCTCCCTGTGGTCTAACGCTGTCCTGCACTGTTCTGTTACTGGCCACAGGGGCCAGATTGAAAGGGGGAGCGGTGGAGGAGGAGAGGGGGCCAGCGCTTACCAAGCGAGGGGTTGCCTAATCCTCCGAAGGCACTGCTTGAAAGGTTGCCGAGGCCGCCATAGGAACTGGAGCGACTGAAAGGATCTGTAAAATGCCAAACAGGGATTAGCAAAAGGGGGGGGGGGGGCTGGCTGGCGGTGCTCACCCCAACACCAGCCCATTCCACTCGGCTTTTCTCTTACAAGCGAGCTGTGTTTTTTAGCGCTGCCACCCTAGCTCTCTGACTAGTAATCCTGCAGTAGCCAGGTCGCCTGGATGCTGGATTCACTGCCACTAACTGGAGTGGAGTGTCCCTGACCCTGCTGGGGCTCGTGGAAGAGCACTGCCTGATGGGGGAAATTACTTTTGAGTTGTTGCAGCTGAGCTGAAAATAGACAATAGTGGTAGGACAGGGGATTTAGAAGCTGTTAAAATTAGTCTAGACAGACCACAATGATTTAATTGAGGAACCGGTGTCTGATGGGCTCCACTGACGCAGACTAGAGCCTCCAAATTTATAGGACTAACACACACATTTACCCTGAGAAGTCAGGGAACAACATTCATCAACTGATAATTTGCAGTCCCATTTTAATTCAGCAAAAATCCATCAGGAAATGCAGAATTTATCAACAGATTAGGGTTTAACGATTTCCAGCTCTGGGGCTTGTTAATATATTAGAAAAGACAACAATTAAGAAATCTCCTCTGCCTCACACATGAATTCCCCAGACAGGAACATTTTGTTTGCTAAATCTTCCTCCTCAGTGCACCATGTATTCATAAGCACAAAATGGATTGACTCAAGGGCTTAATCCATGAAATCAACTTGCCACTCTGAACCAAAACAGTGTCTCAGATAGAATGGTGGAAAATAAATGAATGCATAAAAAAAGACTAAATGGACAAATAAATCCAACAACATTAACTACCCTCCATTACTCCTAAGAATTACTTTGCAAGCAAATAGAAAATAGTGTCTTTAGTTTGTGCAAACTCATGAGGGAGACTGCATACTAGGCTAGCTAAGTCTTTTTAATGAACCCAGACAGAGTTATTTAAGGCTGTGTTATGAATCATACTGTCTGAATATATGATGCTACACTCCCTATTACTATAAGTGCTGCAGCCAACTGACTACAGTGGCCAACTGGACTCCATATGAATCTTACAATGAATTTGAGATTGAAAACTAGAAATATTTAGGCTTAAGATTTCACCCTGATGTCTTGTGATGTGTTAAAAACATGAGTGTGAGAGAGAGACGGAGAGAAAGAGGAGAGAAATGTATTAAAAAATTTAAACAGGGGGTTACTTACACTTACCTGCCAAATGGCTAGGAGGCAGGAAGCCACTGGGGTGGGGGACATGGCCGTACGGAGAGGAAGCGGGGTGGCCGGGGCCTATCAGAGCAGAGAGGACATAACAGTGTTATTATTATCCAATCAGACAGCTATACATTCTCTAACGAGCCGTGCAGGAAAACTAACTCATTCTGCAACAAAAACGATCACAATCCTGACCCCTGTGATTAACATGGAGACAATACTAACGAGTATTGTTCTGCAACAGCTTCACAAACTTGTTGAATGTACATGCAAGATAGAGGATGGCAGATTAGTGCCATTGAGCTAATTAGCCATTGATATTCAGCTTTTATTGCAGCTGTTTGTGTACGTCTATTGTAGCTTATTGGGGTCATTCTCTGACTGTGCAACAAGCTGGCCTCTTTCACACAGCACTGTTACCATTACCCATATTCCATGAATTGTTAATGAAAGAACCAATTACAGCAGTGCCTCTGACACACCACTGCATAATTACCAGGCAAAGGCCGTTCGCCTCCCTGTTGCCCTCCAACGCAGGGCAAATCAGTCAATTACCTCACCGAGAGTCATCCATATTCATAGACATATCTGACTCCCTTTACTGGCAAAACATTTGCTACAAAAGCACTATAATTAAGTGAACATTACATGAGAGGAGAGAAAAAAAGAAACCCTGATGCTATTTCATTACAGTGGAGAAGGAATCATTTCGACATGCGGCTATGAATGCTCATTTGCATAAAGACAGAAATGGCGTTGGAAGGCTTTGAAAAAAAGGGATAATTTGAGTGCTTTGAATAATTTGTCTTGGAAGGTGCAGTTCATCACCCTGCATTGGATACTAGGGAGACCCTACTGACCCGTGGAAGAGAAGAGGGGTCGTGCCAGGTCATGAGGGTACGGAAACCCTGGGAAAACTCCTGGAGCTGGGGGTCGACTGAACAGGTCCAGCTTCCCATTCATGTCTATTTTGTGAGGATCCAGCTGCATTTGCTATAGCCGAGAGAGGCAGAGAGAAGGAGAGGGACACAAACAAAGAAAAATGAGGTCGATAGACAACAGTGCCACACATTTCCAACGACTTTTATCCTCGGCTACACTGGGTGAGAGATCAGAGGAAGACAGATACATCAACAATGGCTTCATGTCTCCAATTCTGGCCCACTGTTTTATAACAAATTGATCACCACCGGGCCAGAGGCATTAGCAGAGGATCTCCATGGCAAGGCCACACCATCCTCCACACAAATATTTTTGTCTGTTTGTTCAAATCGTCAATACAACTATAACTTCAACTGTCTGAGTGCTATAAATGTGGCACGTTCTGTTTAGGTGGAGTGAGCCATGCACAGAGCCTTTACTTCTGCTTCAGAAGGGTAACCTTCTTACTGTACTGTTGAGAATGTGTTGTCTTACAAAACACTTAACAATAGGAGACACCATTTTTGTTGGATTATGTATTATATTTAACTTTAAAAGCATTCTGTTCATTCAAAAAAATAATCTTTTCCCACCCAGATGGTCTTTCTGAACCCAGTAACACGATTATAGATTATCTTACAGGTAAAGATCCAACTATGACATGATCATCCCTACTTATTCCATTACCAATATAGTGTATCTGGTTTTACATGACAGCAAGATTCCTGAAAGACATCGTTATCCGTGTCACGCACCTTCATTTTCTGCTGGTGGTGGTAGATCTGCCATGCGATCTGGACATGCACTGCGCACCACTTGCCAGGTTTCTAAAAATTTAGAGAGAAACTGAGGTTAGCCTGCTGGCTTTGATATAGGGAGCTAAAAATGGATTCTGGCATTGAGATTTTCTGGCCAAACTACAAAGTGGGAACTCATCAGAATTTTCAACCAGGCAACGGATTAAGAAAATCTAACCCTGACTTCAGCCCAATGAGACCTCAAAGCTATCCTTAAATGCAGCCAAAACCCTGAATTTCCTTGATCAAGAGTTGTTGAAGAATTTGCAGTTTTAGACTTTGTGGCCTGGCCAGAGAGATGAATCATTTTAACAAAAGATGGACAAGGCACCCACTTACCCTAACAGATGTCCTGTATGGATCTGTTATCTGTATGGATAAATGGACAATCATTACCATAAACAACACATGTAAAAAGCCAAAATGTGCAGTTCTGCAGGCGTGTTGGGAGGCTCATTTCAAGTCGTGACTTCCAAGCACCTTGTTTAAATGTGTCCACAGAGATGCACGAGTAGAAATACCTTGTCTCAAAAAGATGTAAATGCAAATAGATGCATTGACATTTCTCTGAGACACACACTGTATGTACGGCACACACATGTGTGGCTTTCCCCAGAAGACAACAGAGGAGGAGCAGACTGGTTCTGGATGCTACCGGCCGGATGCTTACCCGTGGATCCTTCTGTAGAAGTGTGTGGGGTACTCCTCCAGGACGTCCCGCAATGTCGATGGAATTAGATGCCTGGCAGAAAGAGAGACAAAGGGAAGGAGAAGCACGGTGATCAACCAGATCTACGATAGCTAAAACATTTATGCATCAGATAGAGGACAGCACACTGTATACTACGGCAAACACATGTAATTATCTTAGAATAATATTATATTTGAAGCTTCTATTGAGGTTTTCGAATGTCTGTCGCCATATATTATGACATAATCACCCTAGTTTTTTTTTTAATCCTCAAAACAAATCTTCAATTTAGGCTAAACGCCAACAAATATGGATTGAAGCAGAATATCTCATGAGATAAAAACAGGTTGAGATTTCTAGAAATGATTACATCTCCTTTTTTTCAATACATTTGACTTTTTGACTTTACAACACAAATGCAGCCGCCGCCGGAATCTATTCTACTGATAGTATAATACTAATCATATTAGTGTAGCCTCATCTATATCTGCACTGTGCAGAATGTTTAATGAGAATGTTATGAATGAATCTTCAAACTGTTCTGTTCAGCCCTCACAGACACACAGAACTTCTAATCTGGAAACTCTGGAGAAGATCCTGGAGCTATAGTGATGCTAGCGTCACTCTAACCTTATATCCTCTTTCAGTAGCACTATAGCGCACTAATCCTCGGCGACTGCTACTGTATGGCTGACGTCAGTAGATAAAACTGTGATGATGCTGCAGGCGCTGAGCCGTGCCAGAGTAACACATCTCTGATCTCTCCCATCTCCTCTCTAAGTCTTTGGAGCGCAAGTGCCTAGATCAGCCTTATTAATCCATCCCGACATCAGGGATAGGAAGATCCTGCAGGGTGACCCGGGTCACCAGCACACCCCCACAAACAAACATACATCCCAAGCCCCCCCCCCCCCTCCCTTCTCTCCAAGCTCCTCTCCAAGAATACTTAGCAGGGGCTTTCGACATATAAGACTGTTCCTTGAACCATCTGGAGGGGCCTTCGACAAAAGGGCCCCTCCATGAGAGAGCCCCCTGGGAATAGGGCCAGCGGATTTAGGCCAGCTTTGATTGGTGGCTTACACCGGGTCACAGCCGCTGGGCATCTGCCAGACAGACTTGCACCCTCCTACCCCACCCCGTCCCTTACATCCCCACCGCCTCTGCATCTTCTCTCCTTTGCTCTCCTAAACAGACACATATCGCTTTCTCATCTTTGGCACGGCCTGTCTCGGGTGAGCACGCCGCTCTGACCCTGGTTCAGGTCCAGTCAAGTCTGACGGAGTATTATAGATGGATTTGTGGATTTAAATGGGATGGGGTGAGATTTATTAGAATCCTGTTTCACATCTTTGGTGTACAAAGCTCTGCTGCTTTTCTCACTCAAGACACAGCAGAAGGATTTTAATGTGCTGTACCGACACTTCCTTTTACTTCTTATTTCCTCTACAGATATAACCTTCAAACATTTTCTTTTACACTCACATATATCTGACACTCATATATAGTGATGCCTTAGTGATGGTGAGTGTGTGTAACCACTCTTTACATACAGTAGTGCACTTAAACTGGACTCTACTTGACTGCATGTAATTCAATAAAGAATACAAAAACTAACATTATTATCATTTTAAATAAATCATTTAATGTTCAGTAAGTGAGTGTTTGAATTGTGTACAAGCTGTGGGCTGAGGGTGGGGATGTGGGGCTGACCTTGGGCTGGAAGGCTCCTTGCAGCGAGCTGAAGGGTCCTGAGTGTGGGAGCAGCGGGGGCATGCCTGGCATGGTGGGGGGATAGGAGGGGAAGTACTGGGGAGAAAAGAGGAGGATGGGAGATACAAACAGACAAAAGACTAAATCATACAGGACTCAAACATATGCACACACAACACAATAACCACGGCCGCAATAGATGCGCTCGTGGTAACATTCAAATATGTCAAATATTTGATTTGCCAAATGCAAATAAAACATTTAAATTAGGAAGACAAAAATAAACTTACATTTGAATGTCTGATGAATGGATTGTCCAGTTTGGGGGTGTATTTGTCGAACTGAAAGAAATGAGAGAGAAAAGAATTAGGAAACAAAATCCTTCACGTTGAAGTCTTCTTTAATAATAATGTTTCATTATTTTACAAATCACAAAAACAAAACACATGATGAACATCTGTAAGTGGTAATAAGCAGGGTTTTGATCCAGAATAATAAGCCCCGGAGTAAAGCAGCTGGCTTGCACCGGTCATGGGTTTACTTAAACTGCATGGTCAGATAGGCAATTAAATTACTAACAATACGAGCGCTTTAGCAGACTGCCAAGATGAAGACAGCCTGCATGATTTTCCAATTGAGCATACAGAGGTTGGGCGTGGAGGCCCGGCTTAAGGAATCAGACCATTTTAAAACCAGTTGTTTCTATTCACTGGAAAATTTGTAGAAATGTGAATCTAATTGCTTTTGACTGCCACGTTTCTTTTTTACAGCGAGGGGAGTATGTTGAGACATACAGCTTGTTTTGGGTGTTAGAAAAGCAGACTTCAAAATCAAAACTTTGTTTAAGAAATACAGGCCAATCCCGTGTGCACAAAAGAAAGTAATTCAAACTGAGTCACGTAAAAGACGTTGGCAATAGTTCGGAGCTTATTCAGGACGTATCAGCATGAAGAGCTTATATGTACCAGAATAATCGCAATTGGAATTTGGCGTATAAGAACTATGTCGTAGTATGAACATTTTTTCCTGATCATGTCCTGAACACATGGGAATCTAGTCAGTAAGCTGGAAAGCAGCGGCGGGGGGGGAGAGAAGGGAGAATGTTGCCCTCATGAATGAATGGGGACTTTGTACGTCTGTTCGCAAGCCAATACTGGCTCTTTATTTTGAAACAGGCTAATTACAAGTGACAGTAACTTATTCCTGTTTCGCAAATACACAAACCATTTGCAGGTACTTTTTGCGAGTGTTTTCACGAAGCTCTCTTGGCAGGCGCAGATGTTTTGGGTTTACATAAAACAGGAAAATGAGTGGGTATGAATCAGTGTTTCTGTGTGCGCGTGTGCAGCGACACGGGTGGTTAAAAGGGGGCGGGGGGAGGGAGGCGCGCAGGGTTTGGGTCAGGGGCCCTCTGGTGAAGCAGGGCCATTCACATCTGCACACAAAATGGCTGCAGCGTGAGCGCTGGTGTCGGCGGCCCTGTTTGTGGGCGATAATGGGCCCAAATCAAAGACAGACAGCCTGCTGAGAGGAAACGCCGAGCCAGCTTCCGAGCTCATTAAACAGCTCCTCTGCATTTCTGAAGGCGCGGCGTGTTTAATGTCTGACACTGGGAGAGGGATTTTGGTCGCTTTATGGTCTAGTAAAAAAAAAAAAAGGAAAACAAAAAACCTTGCCCTCGTAATTTATGGTTTCTGTCACAGTTTTATAGTAAACAGCTTTGGCAAATTAAAGTTTAATATTTCATCTTACAATAATTAAAGATATTCCTTGTCCAGAGACATGGCAGGGGCAAGGGTGCGGAGTAGGAAAGACACAAGCCAGCTGCTCGAGGGCATTGAACAATAAACCAAAATAGAGGCTTCGTAATTTCAATAATTACAGCCATTAGTCATTACACTGTTATATAGTGAAATGACATGGGGCATCTAGAGAGCAGGAGAAACAAGAGAGGGAGGGAGGGAGGGAGGGAGAGGGAGAGGGAGAGAGAGACAGGGAGAGACAGAGAGAGAGAGAGAGAGAGAGATAGAGAGAGAGAGAGAGAGACAGAGAGAGAGAGTAGAGAGAGAGAAGAGAGAGAGATAGAGAGAGAGAGAACAGAGAGAGAGAAGAAGATATGAAAAAGAGAGAGGGAGAGGGAGGTAGTCGGTAGTTTGAGTTCTCCTTTTCTACTCTAACATAGCTATCTCTATTGCTTTCTTTCTTTGCTTACATCTCCTTTTCCTTTCTTCTTTCTTTCCTCACCCCTTCTCTAGGTATCTCTTATCTCTTCTCTCATTCTCTCTCTCTCTCTCTCTCTCCCCTCTCTCTCTCTCTTTCTCTTTCGTCTCTCCCCCCCTCTCTCTTTCCCCAATCTCTCTCAGGGGAGGAGGGAGGGAGGGACGCGAGCGATAGAGAGGGAGAGAGACAGAGAGAAGGGAGAGAGAGAAAGAGAGAGAGGAGAGAGAGAGAGAGAGGGAGAGGGAGATACAGAGAGAGTTGAACCATAGAGAGGGAGGGATGGTATGGAGTGAGCGAGACCGAGAGAGACACATAGATATAGATAGAGATATATCTCTCTATACTATAGAGAGGATGGTATATATACATAGATCGCTAGACATCTAGATATATACCATCTCTACCTATCTTATAATAGTATTATGTCTAGCTAATATCTCTACTTCTATCTATCCAGATATACTCTGTCTCTATTTATATACATCCAACTCTCTCTTTCCCCCAGATCTATATTTCGTTTTGTTCTTATTTTTTTTTCTTTTTTTCTTTCTTTCTCGCTCCCTATCTCCTACCTCTCACTCATCTATATCTCTATCTCTCATCTCTATCTCTCTGTCGCTTCTCTCTCATCCCTTCTCTATCTCCCTCTCTCATATTCCCTCTCTCCCAGAGAGAGGACAGAGACAGAGAGAGAGACATAGAGACAAGAGAAGAGAGAGAGACAGAGAGACAAGAGAGAAACGAGAGAGAGAGACAGAAGACAGATGAGACAGAGAGAGGGGGTAAGTTAGAGAGGTTGGGGAGGAGACACAAATCGATTAGAGACAGCGATAGAAAGAGAGAGATAGACATAGTCCTATAGAGATAGATTCATATACGGACTACATCCTCTTAGTTATCAGAGATACATCTAGATACAGATATACCTATCAGATAGACTCAGAGAGGGAAGAGATAGCTCTGAGAGAGATCGAGAGAGAGAGATAGAGATAGGAGAAACCAAGAGAGAGAGAGAGAGAGAGAGGAGAACACCACAAATAAAAAAAACCTTCAAAAAAAAAAAAAACAAAACAGCAGCATTTCTTCAGAAACACAGCGAGGTTACTGAGCGGAGGAAGGGGGGGGGGGAGGGGGGGAGGCAAAAGTTAAGTAATAACACAGTTTCAATTAAAAAGGAAAAAAACAGCAGAAGACATTAATGGCGTTCTCAAAATCCCATGGTAACAACTTAACAAGAGACGGAGGGAGGTGGTGTGTACATCATGGGCTACATAATGCCAGCATTAGTGAGATGAGGGAAATCGCCTCTTTCATCTTCAAAGCGAGGGGGGGGGGGGGGTACTGTATATAATTCCTACCATGTCAGGAATGAACAGCAGACCAGATAACGGCATGTGTGTTGGCTGGAGAACGGTCTAAACGGTCTCTATACTTATCTGTGCCATAAATACCAGAGCTTTGATTTCTAATGAACAGGATGGAGGTAATCTTGCAGCGGGGGCCTTAATGGGACCGCAGCCTGTTAATCAGAGGTCATGACATGATGGATTAGATCCATTAGACTAATGCCAAAAAGTTACGAATGGAGGCCCCGTCTGAATCGACTGTCAGACATCGCTGTGCATTTGAAATGATGGATGAATAGTCATAACCTTTTTTCCTCTGTACTAATCTGAGAGCTGCCAGTGTTTGACCCCCCCCCCCTGCCCCGCCCTCTGCCAGACTTGATGGCAGTCAAAGCACAGAAGCAATTACAAACATTATCAAAACAGTTTTTCAGTGATGTCATCCCCCCTTTATCCACAATGAGGTCACCGACTGCAAGGCTTTGAATTTGTCATCTGCAAATATGGCTGCCATTGAGTTGTGCGCACATGTACAGACGTGGCAAGTAACTTTCACACAAACACACGAGTCTGCAGGAATGCATTCACACGTCGACGCTGCCTTTGTTTCTCCTTGTGAACAAGAACATGAAAACATTTCAAACATTGTCCATGTGCAAACAATTAAAATGCCTGCCTTCAGGATATTGGTAACAGTTTAAAGGAGATTGAAAATGAAATGTGTCCTGTTTGACACGCCATGAATCAGAAGAGGGCCTCTATGAAAAGTAATGCGTAGTGGGAATGTACATTTTAGAATATATGTCCACTTTGGATAAAGAAGTTGCAAAGCATGGAAGTATTTATGTGCCTGGTCGGGTTTGACCAACCTGAGCAGCAACTAGCTGCTAGCGGCTAGCGGCTAGCAACTAGCTGCTAGTTGCTAACACGTATGTGCACAAACTAAAAGAGCTGCTAGTGTGTGTGAGTGTGTGAGTGTGTGAGTGTGTGTGAGTGTGTGAGTGTGTGTGAGTGTGTGTCAAGGGAGGTGGCAGCCAGTGGGTAATATCTACCCAGCATTTTTCCTTATTAGAGTGGAACAGATGTGATGCTTCCAGCTTCTCATCAGCTCTCAGACTTGAGCAGCAGGACAGTATGCAAAAATCAAAGAGCAAATTTCAGTGTCCTATTTTTTCTTAAGGTGGGGGGGGGTGGGGGGGTTCCTACAGCTACGGGACATATTTGGTGAATTTTAGGATAAAGAAAAAAAAGGTAGGAACTGATTGAAGAGGAGATTGGGAGAGGTGACAGGTGGGCGGGCGGGAAGTTACGGGAGCTTTTATTTATTGTTTTACTTATCCTCACATTTCTGGCCTGGGTACGCACCATGGGGGGTGCGGTGGGCGGGGTGAGGTTGGCGGCCGGGGGCAGACTGGTGGGGAAGGGCGTGAAGGTGTGCTGGTGGGTGTGTTGGTGCTGGTGCATGTGCTGATGTTGGTGAAACTCGGCCCTCAGGAGCGACACGGGGGCCAGCGGTGAGGCGGACGGCCCCCGGCCCCGCTCTGAACTCTGAACCAGGAAGCGGTTGTTCAGCTCTTGCCTCAGGAGGTCATGCTCTGTAAGAAAGGAGAGCGAGGAAAACCAAAACCAAAAAAAAACCAAAAGAAAATAAAAAGGGGTGGGGAGAGGGAAGGGGGGGACACAAGAAAAAAAAGGCACGGGCGCCCAGTCAGTCTTCACAACAAGGGTAGAAGAGAAGAGAAATAGTCACCTGGCATTCTCTGTTTCTCCAGCTCATGCTGTGAGGGTTTTCTACGTGGGGACTCATTGGTGGTGGTAAGAGAGTTGCCTGTGACAATGTGCCAATCAGAATCCCCGAATGAGGCTGGCAATACATGATTGGTTGGTTGAATGATATCAACAGGCTGGTATCTAAAGACAAGAGAGAACCAAGAGTCATCCCAGCAGAAAACACACACACACACACACACACACACACACACACACACACACACACACACACACACACACACACACACACACACACACACTCTTACCCTCTATTAGAAAGTGGCATATTTATTACATATTTTGGAGACACACATCATTGCTGGAGATAGTGCTTTCCTTCTATTGCAGCATGAAATTGCTTGTTTTGGTGAAATTGTTAAACATATTATCAAATCATTACAAATCACATATTTTTGGCGAGCGAAAACATAATTCTGATTGTACAGGGGGCATCATATTGCAGACTGAGTGCACCATTCTTCAACTGGTGACGGGTAAAGTAGTGCTTTCAGATGTCTGCAGCTATGATGATTGTCCAGTTGCTCGCTGACATTTTCCAGTATGAGCCATCATACGGTGACCTCATCACCTTTCTAAAATTACTAAGCTTCTATAAAGACAGTCCATCTTAGAAATTGAAGTATGAAGTTCTCCAACAATGAAAATAAGACGGAACATTAAAGCATGTGACTTGTGGGAGAGGAAGCGTACTATTGCTTTTAACAATTAAATGGGATTTATTTCCATTCTGTGCTGCACCACGGCCGTTTGCTTTTCAGGCCTTTTGGAACATTTTCAAATTAGTAACGGGGATCTGCAGCCGCTGCGCTAACTTGACTGCTCTCCGGATATTTACAGGCAGAACAAGAATAGTCCGACTTTTAAAGAAAGAGTTGCTCTCGTGCTACGAGCTGTAGTATTTCATGTGCTTTTGAGATCGATGCAGAGTTAGCATTTGTTATTCACAATGCACAGGCACTTAAAAACTTGGTTCTGGAAAGCATATATAAAGCAATCTTTCCACCACAAGACAAAAGCCTTGTTTAAAATATGTTTTTCTTTAACAATTAAGTACATCAGTGTCACAGCCTTTTCCAGTTCCATGTATAAATCTGACAGAGATGTTTGGATATACTGTGCAGTATCAAAAGTTAAAGAGAGAAATGTAATAAATGGGCACTTACCAGATCAGCAAATCATACATGAACACCTTATTGTTACAGACTAGTTCTCCAGTTAATCTGCATTGTTACTATAGTATTCTATGCATATGTAAATATAGTGTTTTCTTTGGACTGTAACATGGACACAGTAGAGCTGTACAAGTGAACATAAAACACACCCTGGAATATAAAATGGCCCCGTCACGATCTGTTCCACATCAGTATTCAAAGAAGCAGCTAAATGTGTTATGAAAAAGCCTAAAGTCCGTTTGATAAGAAGACTTCTGTGTTGCAATTAAAATGTTTGTCGCATGCAGTAGAAGCCAGGAGTTTGTGTCTGCACTGAAGCTACCATGTACCATGTGAGATGCGTGGCTTTACCTGGGTAGGGGGTGCCGGCGGGGTGCCCGGGCACCACTAAACTGTTGGTCGGTAAGGTCGGTGGTGGCGGCAGTGTGGCTGGGGTTGCAAACATGGCCGGATGGCGATGGGCCGGGCTCCGTAGGGAGGAATAGTGCGAGGTAGAGAGATTCGCTATGGATAGAGGTAAGGAGGGGGCGGAGGATGGGAGTCCGCTGATGTGGTGGTGAGGAGATGGGGGCAAATGCTGTTTGGGAAGACCCAATGGACTGCTGCAGTGGCTGAAGGTTTAATGGGAGACAAAGGAGGGAAGAATATTGTATTTTATTCATTTACACAGTCAGAATGCAGACGTATAACACATTCAGTGAAGGTTGGACAGCCTGGTGCCGCGTGTTTATACGTCTATCTCTGGTTCTGTTTGTAGCTCAGCTGAGAATATGTTTGACACTTTGCTTTGACAACTTCAGAATGATTTCCCAATAAAACTTCTGACATCGAAATAAAGAAAGGTGCGGGCACTCTGAGAAGATGAGGAAACAGGAAGCGGTTGAATGTGCTCTCTGTTCCGCAGCGTGGCTCGATGAAAAACAGTCAATCTGAACACTGGTTATTGCAAGTTTACAAGTTGGCAGAAAATCAATAACCGCATGAAAACAATCAATATTGTGTAGGATTGTACGGCGTCTTGTCTCACATCGGACTACATTATAGTAATTTGGAAATTGCTGTGTATTATTTTATAGCTGTCTCCACTCGAGTGGCAGGAACACATTAAAGGAGAGTGGCAGTGTCTGTGATGTAACACTCTGATTGGGTACAAAAGGTGAAACAGTGAAAGTGAACACGGCTCCCTGGATACTGAGTTCCTGCTCCCTGCCTGGGACACTGAGGGACACATGCCTGAGACACTGAGGGACACATGCCTGGACACTGAGGGACACATGCCTGAGACACTGAGGGACACAACACTGAGGGACACATGCCTGAGACACTGAGGGACACATGCCTGGGACACTGAGGCACACATGCCTGTCGGCTGGTTTATACTAATTCTTAGTGGGCAGCCATTTTAAATGAAGTGCATCACATGTCGCACCTGTAAGCACACATGTAACAACGTACCTGATGTCGTGGAGGCTGTTGTACTGCAGCGGGTGATGCACCTGCTGGCTGATTATTGGCCGCGCATGGTGCTGCGGGGGCAGGAGAAGACGGGGGTCCTGGTGAAAGTGTGGGTGGGGGGGGTGGATGTGAGGGGGGTGGGGGTGGGGGTGAGGGTGGGGCGCCCTCAACAGGGGAGGGGTAGGGAGAGGGGGCAGAGGTTGCTGCTCCTTTCTGACACTTAGAGGAGGCGGGGTTGGGAGGCACGACTTAGGGGGCTCTGGGGGGGCCGCCGCTGCAGCGGGGGCAGGGGAGCCCGTAGGCGCCGAAGCTGGGGTGGGGCTGGGCACAGGAGGCGTGAAGGGCACCTCCCTGTTGCTCTGCTCCTGGCTGCGCTGGAGCCCTGATACTTTGGCTGAGCTACAAGTCTTGGACTCGGGACTCTCATTCGTTGGCACACCTGAGAAGACAAACAACAGCAACGCGTAAGAAGACAAACCTCCGTTCTGATGCAGTGCCGAGCCATTTCCTGTTTTGATTCAGAAACACTTAATGCCTAAATGAGATAAAAGACACAACAAGCACAGCTGTATTCCTATACATGATCAATGCTAAGTAAAACATAGCTCTCTATAATGCTGTCCCAACGTCTTCTGCCCAAGGTTCCTCTTGTTTCCTTCTCCCTAGGTTCCATTAAGTGTTTAATCAGGTCATTTTCATGCTTGACTATAATCAGATGATCCAATTTCTTCCCGCGATCCAGTCAGTATGAATAAATCACAGCTAATTAAAGTTAAATGTCGGCCCCTATTCAGGGCTTTGCTGAGCACACAATCTGGCATGAAATAATTATGTTTCAATTGTGCTGTGAGGAGAGATCGTGGCCCTTTATCTTGGCCTCTCTGCCACTGCGCCTTCTATCCTCCCTCCCTGATCTTTCAGGGGATTTGGGAAACCAGAGCAAAGCACTCTGAACTCGACCACTTTGTCTTTACCATTCATCAGAGGTCTTTTCAACAGACAAGACGCTCTTATAATCAGCATTCCACTGAACAACGACTTTTCATACTTAAGCTTTTGCAATTTAATGACTGTAATTATATGCTATTGTAGCAGGAAAATGAAGTGGCAGAAAATGCAGCATCTCGACACCTTTCACATACAAAGAATCTCAAAGCACTTACGAATCTTCATGAAAAATAAAAGGCATTTGGTAATCTTCTACTTCTCTCGGAGTTAAGAGAAAATACAAAATAGACCACAAAGAATTGGAGTTTGAGGAGATAGTAATGATACAATAGCTTCTGAACTCATCAAAGCCGCTAGTGGTGGAATTTGTTTCAAGCATAGAAACATCACATGCACAGAAATTCAGAGAAAGAAGGTGTTCACACACGGATAGAGAAAGATGGAGTCAGAGGAAGAGAGCAGACAGCCTGCTGGAGATGAGGCTAAGCAGCTCTCATCTACAGCTAAGATGCAGCAGTACTTCAGTCAGAAGGCTCACTAGTGCCTCAATTAAAAAAGCTCCACGGGCACTCTCAACGGTAACAAAAAATGAGAAGAGCCGGGAGCTGCTGTCAAGCCAGTGAGAACTCGACATGCAGCCCACTAATGGAATATCCAGTCCCTATTAACGGCCTGCTTAATCTTTCAAGGATCCTAACACCCATAAAAGGACCAATAAAAAAGCAGGGCAGAGCTTTTATTTTATTTTTTTCGAGCACCCCCCCTCCCTCGCTCCTTGCGTTTTATGGGAGAACTGGGGCTGACTAAGGTGTCACGATTTTCAAATGAATTCCGGGGTCCAGGCGTGTACAGACCTCCACATTTACAGAGGTGTGGGATTTGGATTAAACTGTCAGGCTCCCTTCCCTGCAAGCGAGAGAGAGAAAGAGGAAGACTGAGAGAACGGGCACAGACAGACAAACAGGCGATGAAGCAAATATCCACAGTCGAAATGTCGCCGCTGGGTGATGTTGCCGTGGCAACCTGTTCTCCCAGACACAATGCGAGGCGAGTGATACAGAAGGAAGTCTCACTACGACCACTAGGAGACAGAGAGCGGTTTTTAATACTAATGCTGGGAAGCCAGGGCCACAGCGAGCGCCGGGTTATCTTAATGATGATTCTAATGGGCTGTAATGGAGGCAGGGAGATATGAGCCCAGACCAACCCATCCCTCATTAAAATCACTCTGCAAGCTAAGGCACACACATGCACAAAACAGAAGATGGACACAAAGAGAAAGTTTACACACGCACAAACATTATAGCCCCAACGTAGCCCCAGAAAAATCTGCTGATATTTAACGGAGAAAGCATTTAATTTGAGCACGTATTCCTGTTATATAAGCATGAAGGCAGAGTTATTGTGTGATGGCCCTTTAAACTGCAGCTCCAGCTTCCTGAGCAGCAAACAGGCTGTTAAGAGCAGTGAACGATTGATGGTAGAAAACACTGTTACTGTGAATACTCGGTCCTAATAGTTTTGCTTTTTTCATCGTTTTATTTCAGCGGCAGCCATTTTGAGTGTAAACTAACACGCAGTGATAACACGATGACAGGAATGCCTCTCTGACACATTTCACCTAGGGGCAAAACCACAGTTTTATTAACAAACACTGTCCCCTCACCGCAAAACTGTCAACTGGAGTCTCAAGCATTTCAACAAACTGCCAAATTCAGCATCGTTTTATTCTTCTTCTCCTCAGGACATGAAACACACTTCCCTGCAATCACATAGTG
Source organism: Cottoperca gobio (assembly GCF_900634415.1). NCBI lineage: Eukaryota > Metazoa > Chordata > Actinopteri > Perciformes > Bovichtidae > Cottoperca > Cottoperca gobio. Next base: position 3,189,217 of record NC_041363.1, read on the forward strand.
AGCAAAACAGTAGGCGAGCCACAGGCAGTCATGTGAAACAAATGCCATACGAGTGAGACAAAAAATGTGCTGTCCTGAAGCCCTGCCCCGCAAACCTGAGCAGATGGTGCGAGTGAGTCAGGCAGGTTGGAGGGCAGCCCGGTGGTGGGGGGTGGCCCCCACATCTCTCCCGTTAGCTGGGTTAGTGCACCAGGGGGACAGGGACATTCCCTCGGGGGTGTTGGCAGGTCTGCTCACCAGATGACATCTCATCCCAGTATTGATCTTTTTATAGTTGTTCCTGAGGCCCTGCTTACTCAGGGGAATTGAGCCTTACCCCGTGCACACATGCCTGGGTTTGCAGTGATATGGGGCTGGAGGGGTGGGGAGATGAGGGACACAGGGACTGAGGCAGCAGACGGACAACAGGCCACTGGGAATCACTGGCGATGACTGATGTGTACAGCAGGGATTCTGGGGTGAAAAAAGTGTCGCTGCACAGCTGTTTCTGACGACGATATCCTTCACTTGTGACCCTGTTTGTCCCTGTGGAACATCTGGAGAGCTGGCACCGATATGGTCCTATGTGGCCTTGACGCAGCCAGATGGCCCAGTTTTGAATGGCTTGGACCAGTCTGGAATGGCTTGGCCTTGAGCTGGACTAGGACGGTCTGGGTGTGATAGTGCAACAGACTTAAATATAGGATAACATGGCTCCTTTCAACAGGATATCTCTCTAAGGCATGGGCTGTTGACACATGTCATGTCAAGAACACAATGCACAAGCTCTGAAGGACGGCACTTTTTCTCTCAAATGCTTTGAGTTGCAAAACCTTTTAACTTTTAAAAAGCCTTCACTTTGAAGCTTTTTTCAAACCACTTTACTTTAACACAAACCTGGCTTTCTGCAAATGGACCCGACAACGTCATAAATGAGATGAGAATCACTCATTCAGCTTCCAACTAAAACCAGAAGCAAACTATGTTGTGAATGCAAATAAGTGTGTTACATAAATGACCTGCCCACTGCAGCCACGATGCCAGTATATACAACATCCAGGGAAATAGAACCTGTATGCAAAAAACCTTTTCAGATTAGATACGAGGGTATGCAAATTCTCCCTGTGACGAGGGGGGTCGGGGCTAAGAGAAGCTTAGGGCCACTGTGTGTTCTCATTTACTAGGCAAACACTGCGGTTCACTCCCTTCATAAACAGTCAAGGCACTGATAAAAAAAGGACATGAACAGACAGATATTTAAATAAAGCGGCATATCTGTTGAAAGACGTTGGAGGATGCAGAAGGTATGCGAGAACGTACGCTGCCTTGATCCGTCTCCCGCTGGCTCTGGTTGACAGAATATTCTGCGGCTCTTGACGGTTGAGCTCACAATGATTTGGTTTTTGTACCTCTCTAGACAAGCAATCTGCACAGAGCCAAGGCTTAGCTTACGAGTGAGTGACTGTGGAAGATGGCTATAACAGATACTGGCAGAAGGCAGGAAACCGCAGTCTTGCCAATCAACACTTCATTGCTGTGAGGTATTCTGTCATAAAAGAAAAGGTGGGGTGATTTCAACAGAATTATTTTGTATGAGAGGAACAGAAGGGCTGCGCAGCGTTGAATCATTGTGCTAATAATAAAATCATAGGAGAAATTTGCAATGGCTTGCTTTCCCTCACACTATTTAATCTGCCTCAAGCATCTCCAAGCTGGTAACGAGGGGAGCCAAGGCGACGTTTTTGCAAATCACTCAGAGATGTTAATGGGGCAGTGGACGAGGAGAAAGCTGGCTAAGATAGCTAAAGAGTGAGGACAGCTGGCACGTTTCAATTATTTCTCTCTGTCTCTTCGCTGCAGCTGACAAAAGAAGTGGATGGCAGCAGAATGGGGATGGGTGTTAAGCTGTAACATGTTTACAGTCAAAGCCCGGGCATAAATTGAGAACCTAATGTTCATTTCAGATAGCTGGCAGCTCAAGCTGCGGCATGAATCGGTTTTTCCTGCGCATATCAGATCCCAATTCAAACACCAGCCATATGGTGCAGGACACATATGCCATTCACCTCTCATGGCACATATGTCGGTGTTTTGGAAGGGAGGTAAATGAAGTGGAGCATATCTTTAAATTGGAGAGGAAAGAGAGGGAGAGAACGACAGAGGTCTACATATTGACTGCCCAAATCCTTTAGTGTCATATACGGTCCAGTGGTGCTCCAGAAGCAACGTTAAACCATCATTAACCCCTGGCTTTAATATGCTGCTGGGAAGCAAAACGCCTCCACACTCACACTTCCCTGTTCTTCCCTGAGTCTCCATCAGGGCCCATCCCCCTGCAGAGCTCATGTGCTCTGTGACTGCCATCAGCTTCTTATGAACACTGCGGGTCATCTAAGGTCAGTGCCACTGGGCTCTCCTAAATAAAAGGGTGGACGTCTTGAAACTTTCAACAGAAAAGCTCAAGTCTAATGGCTCCTCTGACACGGCCCACCCTGCCAGCCAGGAATTTGACCCCTTTCACTGTCACTGACCCATCACCGACCCTGGTGACCGGTCTTACCCTGAGGCCGTTGTGGACAGACAGCCAACAGGCAGGGACAGGGAGGGTCGATCTGAACTTTAGGGATGAAATTTGTGTTGAAAAGAAGGGGAGCCTTGAGGAGTTATTTGTGCAATGCTGCAAGCACTAGCCTTATCATTTCATTAATTAGCATGACACGCCTGCCTGATGGACTTGAACGCCGCAGCGGCAGCTGTCTCAATTGATTACAGCAGTGGACGTGGTGCTGCAATTATCGAGGTGACTGGAGACAACGCCTGCCACTTCTAATAAAGGACTTAACTCCTGCTTCCCACAGCACAGCGGTGGGAGGACAGTGGCAGCTTCCCTGTGTCTCCCGTACCTTTAAGACCTTTTCAGAGTCTCTCCATGGGCTGCCGTGGAGCTCAGTGTGGGCTGTACTTCTTGAGCAGTGTGTCAGCTTTGCTTAAGCTTGCATAACGCCTGAACAGTATCACTTTTGGTGCCCCACTGGAAAGCATCCTCTATTAGCCCACCACCTGGCTCACAATCCATGGAAGAATGGAAGGAAAGGAGGTGGGGAAAAAGAGAAGGAGAGAAAGAATGACATGTAAGAGACACAAAGACAGAGAGCTGTTGCCAGGAAGCTTCAAGTCCAAGCAGAAGTAGAGGGAGTGAGTGCTCAGCAATGTAAACAAAGGCAATGCTTTCCAGCCTCATTTCATGTATGAACATGCATGAAGCCCACATGCCTCTAAGTGGATATAATATTATCTTTCAGTGCCGTACTGATTACTTCTCAATGGAAGGGAAATGGCTGGGTGAAAATCCTTCAACAAATCCTAAGTGGCATGACAGTGGGCTGAAAGAGCCTGCATGTTTTTCTTTTCCTCCTCCTCCATCTCCGTTTTCCCTCCCCACTCAGAAAGCAACGCAACAATTGGAGGTTGACAGCTCCTAACCGTTCACCATACCTCATTCACTGTTTTGACAAATGCACCCGTAGAAATTTAGTGCCATGAAAGGGGTAGAACAAACATCTTTGCCGGCATATCATATTTCCTCAAGTGTTTTGCAGATACAGGGGTTTGTCATTGTGAGGGTTACAAGCTGTGGTTTAGATTAAGACGTTGTCTGAGCGGCTCACCTGCTTCATGCAAATGAAAGAAGCCATTTTTCAATAAGAAATAATAGCCACTGACAGACAAGAATGCTGAGGTAGCTAGCTTTTCAAAGAGGTAGTATTCTATAGGTGGCAACAGCTAAAAACAAATATCTCTTCATCAACAACTGTCAGAAGACCATATCATCAATCAACCCCACTCTTCTCGTCAAGTTAACATGTTGAAGCATCTTGTTATTACAGGCCAGGGCTGCTGATCGAGGCTCAGAGTTCTCAGTCATCAAAAGATTGCATTGTACATCACAGCATGCCACTGGAACTTCAACGCATGGAGCAGAAATAATAATAAAGTAAAAACAGTCTATGTTTCCAACCTATTTTCAACAACAGCATCAGCAAACAAATACTATGTTCAACTTCAAACTCCAAACAAAAATACACTATAAATGCACGCTTATCAAAAACACTGCTGGAGCACTAAAGATCTATTTAGAGTACACCATTGTATACACTCTGCAGCAAGTTGTAGAATGTCTCTAAATGGTCTCCAGGGTATAGGAAATTTCCCCCACAGGGAGGCTGAATGCAATAGCGTAAGATCTTAGTGGACTATTTGTCCAAAGATAGCACCCCAGTGTGCATTAAAGTGCTTTGGCTTAAGTTTCACATATCTGCGCGCCCCCAGGGAAGCACACTGTCCGGTATAGACACACTGATGTAATCAATGCCTCTTCTATAGGAGGATCCTGCTGCTGAGCTGATCCTGGGGTGCTGCTGGGTAATTAGGCTTACAGATGGAGACCCAGCAGCTGTTGAAGACTAGACTCGAGCTGCCATTTTTCCCTGTTAATGGCTACATGCCAAAAGAGCTGCGTTTCTTTTGAGCTACAAGCCCTTTTTCTGCAGCAGAAGAACTCTTGCACAAGCCTGAGTTTTTTCTTTCTTATTTTCTTTACATGTCAAGGCTGATGACACACTTAGAGGACCGAGGTGAAGATGTTTGAAATAGCTCTCATTCAGAGCTTAGCTAGACAAACACACACAAAAGCCTTCTCAAAATCTCTCCCCCTCCCTCTCACAACCACCGTCTTCTCCACCATCGCAGGAAATGAGTGACAATTGGAGGGTGTATCAGGTTCGCAAACATTTGCTGTCCTTCCTTGCACCCCATTCATCATTTTTGATTAGAGAGAGAGAGAGCATGACAGAGAAAGAGTGATAAAGTGACCGAGAGGTTGGTTAATAAGGCAGAGGAAAGGGGAGAGGGGGGAGAGAGCAGAGGGCAGGGAGTTGTGTCAGGTAAACTAATGGAGACAAGGCCCGGATCCTGACCTGTGCGGCTGCTGCTAAACCTAAACCCACCGTCTGCCCCCATCTCCTCTGAGTCTTAGCCACACATTCAGGCCGGCGGCAACACACACAGACAGAGGCAGGAGAATCCTCCAATCAGAGTGGACAAGGAGCATTAACCACAGTCTGCACGTTTCCAGGGCTGCCGTGTTTCACTGTGGCGTTCCGAGTGCGGCGAGTGAAGAATTGATTTGTTTGGAGTGTGAAGGCAGCGTGTCAGTTTGGGGAAATGTGTGAATGTGAGTATGTCTGTGAGGAGAGGGGGGTGCACGGTGAAACAGGAGCGAAATTGGACTCAGAAACGAGCCAAATCGCTTGCGAGATGAAACAGACTACACCAGGAAAAAGAAAACAAGACAACACAAGGCCCCAGAAAAGTGTTGCGACAAGGCAGGCTGGCACAAAAGCAACAAAAAAACCCGAAAACAAAACAAACACACTTTTCTTTCTGCTCGACATATTTCAGACTGCAGATGACAAAACAACACTGGAAGAGTTAGAGGAATCAAAATCAAACCGCCAAGTGTGTCTGACTGTTTCATGAATCCATGTCGAAGCGGAGGCTCCACACCACATCAAACCCTGTAAATTCTCCTGAAAGCCTCCTCTCTCCCTTTAGCAGCCAGCGCTTAGATATTGTGTGCAGCTAAAAGGTAAGTGCTGTGAGTGTCACACTTGAGAGTGTGTTTTAAGCACCATAAAGTATCAAGACCCAGATGGCTCATCCTCCCTGAAATACATGTCCACTCTACCTCGGCTCCAGTGGCACCTGCTACCCGGATTAGGTCAACGCTACGCCAACCTAGCACACTAATACAGTGGGCTGCAGCTGATAAGGAGCCCAGGGCACTTCAGCACTTGCCCCGCACTTAACAGCTGATGAGTCAATACGTGTATCATTAGGGATAGCGATAGCCATATATAGATATTTTCCATAAACATTGGGAACCATGAATTGTATCTAATTTGTTTGTGTTTCAACAGATGTGGTCTTTTAAATATATCAGGGCTGATAGTTTTGGACAGAGGGGGAAGATGCCTGGTTTTTGTAAAGCAACCCAATGTGTTCAAATATTAAACCCATGTGCTATTAAATATTTCAAAACAAAAAACATTTGACATATTTTGGAAAACTAAAACTGATTCCATTCCTAGTAGCAATAATGCTTAATGAATGACCTTTAATGATAAAGTATAGTATTGATCAGAGCTACAATATATACTTAATCAATCAAATTGCATTTTATAGAGTTGGAACACTAATCTTAAGAAAAGGAAAATATAAGCGCGAGCATATATCAGTCTAACTCTGGTCAATACTGCCGATGGTCTCTGTATACACTTCTCCATGGGTCATGTGGCATTGGAGCAATTTCTCTCCTTCCATCCCAAAGCAAACAGCAGTGAAATCCCAGTCCTGCTGCTCAGCCCTCAACACAGCAGCACTAACCCAACAGCCAGGGAGGTTGGAGCCCATGCTCTGCTGAATGGGGTATTACAGCCAGTCAGAGGCCATTAGGGGCCCCGCCACCAGGGCACAGCGCAGGGAATTCACCGGTAGCCAAAAACAACAGCCAAAGAGATGACTGCTTGAATATTGGAGGAGACCACACTGTGCATTTTTTTAAAAACATTTCCTAAAATGGCAAAAATGCAGGCTCCTGTGTCTCAGCGACTTACCGCCTGTGTGTTAACAAACACTGGGACGATTAATGGCACTCATGTCCATTGAAACACAGAACCAAACACAAGCCCTTTCTCAGCAGTGTGTGTCGAGTTACTGCTTTCACCATGTGTTGAGTTCAAGGCTAATAGCTAGACTCTATCACACACTTCTCCAAACCCAGCCCTCTGTCAAACATACTGTACTAGTCCAAGCCTGCAGTATTGCTTCTAGACAGAGTGGCTATGATAAGCCACTGACAGAAACATGGAGGCTAATATGCCGCCATTGGAAAGGTATGAAGCTCAAATATACTGAGCAAACACTCCAGAAGGACCACCTATGTGGAAATACTTGGAAAATACTTTATATGGCAGACTGATATTTCCCTTTGATTTGGGATCTTGTTTCCTGGGTTCGTTTCATTTCTCCCAACAATCCTCTCTGGCACATTCTTCTAATGCATGGATGTCCTTGTCAGTCATAGAATCTGAAGCATTTTACATCCGCTCTGTTGCTGGCGATGGTTTTCCCATCTTTACAAGCCTGTGTGAACCGCTTCCCAAAATGTCCAATCCATTACAAGCATGTTTGTAATATCCATCTAGGCTGATGACTGTCCCCTTGCCAGCGATTGTACATTATCCAAGCGCTGTGTTTGGCCACAATCGCCTACCATCTGGCTTTGTCAATGAGCGTTACAGCCTCATCTGCAAACAACATTGGCTCTGAACTGTTCAACACAGATGAGCTTAAAACGCACATAGCGGGGAACTGGGATCTTCAAACAAATGTCGGGCGGGGGGAAAACCCACTCTCGCTGGCAGACTGACTGAAGCTTGGAATAAAGGATTAAAAACAAGAAAACCTGCAAGTGATCACAGGCGACACGCTTTACATTTCAGGCCTGACAGTAGTGATAAGACGCTGGTCATGTATTCTCCCAAGTAAACAATGAAAATGCCTTCCACACTGCAGCTGGCTGCGTCTCCATAGGAGGAGGGGGAGGAGGATTAAGATTAGACAGAAGATGTGATGGGAGCTACTGCTCTCTAGAGTTATCCTTTCTAAATTCTTCCCTTTATCCTCTCTAAAAAAAAAACAAGGAGTCTGCATCCATTTTAGCCAGCTTCCCTGTTGAGATGGGAGTCAACCTGTGTTTTACAAGTTGGTCAGCTAACTGCAGGGGCTGCAGCTTATCTGCCGAAAAGCTTTTCCCTAGTTAGGGAGCCTCTGAAGTTCTCACTCACTCGTGAAGCATCAGCTCCCTACACACAGCTAAGACCTTGGTTTATAGTCAAGTAGTTAGGAACTAGACCGCAGGAACTGCTAAGAGGGGTTGGGTTCAGCACAGCAAGCAGCTTTGCCATCAATGGGATTTGTTTGCTTATAATAGTCATTTATTGAATTAGCTTTTCTCTGCAATGCTTTGCCCACGGAGCTCAGCAAAGAAACCTCATCATATCTTAACCTTTAAGTCTCGATGACATTGATCCTGTAACCTGATTTCAACACTGACAATGCCTTCTCCCTGCTGTGTGCCTGCAATTGATGGCTGTACTAATAGAAATGTCAGCTGAGGTGTAAGCGTCACCTCTGGGTCATAGCCACAGTATAAATTCACATGCTTTTGTTTTTGGCATGGACAATCCTGCTGATGGTGTGGCAGCTGAGGTATGGTAGGTGAGGGGAATCATGTGCATGGAAAGGCCAGGATGGAAGTAAACTGGCATTTTATCATTTAGCCTGAACTGAATAGACAACACTGAAAAGCCTCAGGGGAGCACTGGCCTCTGTTGTGTATAGAAGATGGCTGTGAGGCTGCACAGTATACTGCTCAGTCCTGAAGTGATTCAATATATTTACTTTGGCTTGATCTTATACACTGTGAAGCTCCCTGTATGTGCCAACCTGCTCTTAACAGTACGATGGGAACCACAGCTCAGAGATGACACTCCCCTGGCGTTATACACTGAAGATGCACAGTGAAAGTGCAGCAGCCAAAATGCTGGTCATGCCCCTGACAACTTATCCTAAAACCCCCTCATGGCCTTTAGTGATTCTGTAATTGCTGCCTCTCCACAGCTAAAGCTGAATCCATATTCAGTCAATGAACACAGCGTCACACAATGGAGTCTAATCACACAGCCTTCAATGTGACTCCCATTTTCTGTCACAATAGCTGATCACCACCCACTCACTCACTGACACAGATGACAGGCACTGATAGGACTGACTGACATGTGTCAAGCGTCCTGACATGTAATGGCTAACATAGACAAGAGCGAGAAACACTGAATGTTTCACGATTGAAGCTCAACCAGCAGTGACCCAATCTAACAGGGGCTAAGTTAATATTTCATGCACACTGGGCTCTCTGCGCAGAGCAGTCACTTTTCTAATGGACATAACAGTGGTTTATAATAGTGCTCTACAGGGGCCACAGAGTGCACACAGGCATAAGTATGACATATCAGCACGGATTTTACAAGCCAGCTAATTGCCATGCACAGAAAATCAGGAGTCTCTTTGGAAACAGGCGGCCTGTAAGAGCCGGTGCAGTTTGACAATACTTCCTGAATCATACAAAAACAAACAATTCCCTCCAGTCAGTATTTCAAGGTGCCAGGCCATAGAGGGATTGTGGGTAATGTGGCTTGGTCTCTTTGACTGCCTGCCACTCTACATAAATAGTACATGACGATGTAATCATAATTTAAAACGCTATAAATATTGAAGAAGAATTAAAATAATTTATGGAACACCGCAGTGTAAATGGATGTGTGTGAGTGTATGTGTGTGGGAGTGTTTTGTCTCCTTTCACTCCTCTCTCGCAGTGTATGCTGAAACGATGGGCAGCGGCGGTGCAAGCTGGGAATTCTGTAATTGCTTTTTCTGTCCCTGAAGCAGGCCTTCCTGCTTTAAATCAAAAAAGGCAATCTCTGTCAGCAATGGCTCAATTAATAATTAAACACGTGTCTTATCTCCGTCGAGCTCCCCCTATTTATTTTCATCTCTCCAACAGGGATGGCTGCACAAACAGCATTAGCACTATCAATAAAGGGAGCATTAATATCAGCCTTTTTCTCCAAAAACAAATCACCCAGCTCATAAACTGTCCTACGTCTGTGAACAGTAATAACCCAGAGATTAATAAAGAAACAAGCCATATTCTTTGGCTTTCTCCAATTTCTTCCAAGTAATTCCTCTCCCTGACCTGAGAGTGTTAGCTAACCCACCTGCATTTGATATTCTGCTACGGGTTTGTACCTTTTTAATATTTAAATCAAATCAGGGGAACACATGAGCTGCTGTTCAACCTCAGTAACAATTAAGGTGGTGCTAGAGGCAGAGGTGGTTTATTTTATGCATCCAAACCTGCCAACCTCCAGCTCTCTGTTGCACATACAGTAGTGTGACTGTCACATACACATGCCCAAACCACAAAACACCAGAGCTTGACCTTAAGTGCTATGTAAATACTGACACATTGGTCTTCTTGATAAAGAAAGCATGTCCTGCAAGCTTCCTGGACTTTGTCAGACACATCAGAGTAGGTAGTGGAGGTGAGCTTTACCAGGCTTAGATTCCACAACGGTGATGGCTGCTTTCAATTCCAGCGTTTGCTAATCTGGCTGGAAGCCTCTGCAGACCTTGTGTTTTTCCAACAACATGTCTGCCCTCCAGTCATCTAGCCTGCCTGCTAGCCAGCCAGCCAGCCAGCCAGCCAGCTACACTCTCCATCTACCTCCACTCAATCCTGGTTCAACGGCGGTGAAAAGCTGATTAGTTGGTCAGAGGGTCAACCTCCATTCATTATTTAATGGGTGAGAGGCTGCAAACAGTCAGGCCGGCTGCGAGGTTGGTGATACATTACACTGACCTGGCCAGAGGAGAGCAGCCTGGCCGAATACAAACATGCTCTCTCATCTACTTCACTATGGCTGAGATGCCCTCAATCCCCCCTGCCCCTGACCTTGCCGCTCCCTCTCCAATCACCATCCTTCCTCCCTTCTCTGGAATTCAGAATCCAGCAGGTGGGACTGCGTTTAATTTTTCCTGTAAACTTGCACAGCAGCAGCAGCAGGCATGTAGCTGGCCCAGGTAACGGAAGAGGAGGCCATAGCTCTTTTATTGACATGCTTGCTGCACAGCAGTGGCGGAACAAAGGCCACTCAGCACCTATTGAGAGAGCAGGTCTGCAGACGGGGTGGTTGATTAGCGATTCGACACGGCGACCCTGGACTGTGTAGCACATAATGAGAGCTTAGGGAGCAAGTCATGAGCCGATGGGGGAAGGAGGTAAGGCGGAGGCGGGTTGAGGATAGAGGCGGGGTTCTACCATAAGGAATTGATTTCTCACAATAAAGATTGATATATGAGAAAAAGGGCTCTAAAGAAAGAAAAAAAAAAAGCAAGTGTATGGGCAGACCCTAAATCCTTAAGCTACAGCATTGGTAATGTGTTTATATATAAACAGTTAGAGGATAAGCCCTAAATCCACTGCCAAGCTAAATGGTTTATGCATCTTTTTTGTTTGTTTACTTCTGTGTCAATTAAGCAAATTGGTCCAACATCCCTGACGAGCAAAAGATCTAAAGTGAGTGGATTTTTCATTCATGTCCAAAAGCTTCTATCTCCCTGAACACCACAGTAACCCTGTCTTCACCTTTCATGTGGCCTCAGAGAGATTCTAACAGAGTCAGATGGGCATGATGGCAGTTGTGTGTGTGTAGTGCTTTTTCCCCCTCTTCTTCGTCTGCACGCTCTCTCCTTCCTTTGTTCCACTGGTCTAATCCAGTATGTGTGGGCCGGTAAGTTTAATGGAAACAATTTATTAAGTCCGGCTTAAAATGCCATCTGCAGCTAAGCCTCCCAAAGCCGCTAAGCTCCTGGTTTCGCCCCGGAGCTTGCTGTGTTCACGCTTACTGTAATGCTCTGTTTAAAATGAGCACAACGGGTCAAAATTAATCAGGATTACAAGGGCACAAATCCACTTCAGAAATGGGTTTTCGACCAATCTTTCTCCTGCTATCCCAAGATGCCCCAGGTTTGTCTGGTGGGCCGCACACCACACGGGTTTACACTCACACAGGTAGCACCTAGCTAGGACAACAGGATCAGAGAGTACAAGGACGCAGGAAGAAATGTTGCAGAGAGTATACCTATTGCTCTAAAACCCACAGATACTGTACAACATTCAACATAGTCACTGCAGATTCCAAAGAGTTCTTCTAAGATATTTCTAGCTGCTGACAGCTAGCTGATAACTCCCCACCACTTCCATAGGCACAGCATTGTGAAATGTTCTAAGAAGGCCTACCAGTGAAGTGTTTATCTGTGCTCTGTGGAGGTGCCCTGTACATGCTCAGCAGCTACATTTAGCTCCTCATTCGCCTTCAAGCAAGTGACAACAGTAAACTCTGACCTGCAATTCAATAAGAGTAGCCCTGAGTAGAGCACAAGTCTTCATAGCGCTTTTACTTACACATGCCATCCTCCAGGAAATCAATAATTTGCAGGAGGTTTAAGACAGGAAATAAACAAAAAACAATAACTGTTAGATAATGCTTGCCCTTTGCTGTACCTTCCTGCCTCTAAACCACCAACACAGACAGACATTCAGCAGAACTTGTGCAAGCGCTTGGGTAACAACCGCCAAAGAGAACTGCAGTGTATGCTGTGTTATTACAGATACTATTAGCGTCTATTATCTGTATTCTTAGCTGTGGATGTCGAGATGACGAAAAGTAAATATGAGAGAAAGAAGGCAATGGTGTCTGGGTTTTGCCCAAAACCATGTTCTGTGTGCGTAATTACAGCGTTCTGCCTTTGCTGATTACTATGTTGGTCTTTCCTCTCCTCTATTAACCCTGAACCGTTTCATTAACATGACAGACTGCGGGCCTGAGAGCAATTTGGACCTAACCTCAACTGCTTGTACCCGTAACTGCTCACGAAAATAAAGTTCAGAAAGGAGCACAATGTTGAAAGGCAAGGAAGAGTTAAAAGGAACAACACTCATTACCTAGAGAAATGTACACGCAAACATCATCACGGCATTATATATTTATGCGTGCCATAATGTTTGTGTGTGCATCTGTCGGAGTGTCTACCAGCCAACAGCTCGACAGGCCTGGTGATCAGAGAAAAGCAGGCTTTTCATTGGTCCCACAGGACCGTGAGCGAGACCGGTAATGGGACACATACGCCGCATTCTAAACCAGAGGAAAACAGCCTGTGGGCTGCTTTGTATTACACACACACATTATACACACACAGAAAAAAACAGTCTAGGCCAAAAACAAACACTGTCCCAGAATCCATTACAGCTCAAAACAACAACATTGGAATGGGAGAAGAGAGCCGGCTAGTGGCATCGTCACCAAACCATCATCAAACTGCTGAATTCTTTGCTGCCTCACCCTTTCTAACCCCTAATTCTAATCTGGTGCCCTTCTTCCACATCACCCAAACAGGATCTGGTTGATCTGTGTGACAATCAGGAGAGACTCTGATTGGATTGTCTGGATGTAATTCCAGTGTCCTAATCCTGAGCCCTGTGTGCACATTAGCAAGATCCACAGAGCCCTCCCTTTGCCAGCTGACATGGAAGCGGTGTTTGAGTGAGTGGATGTGTGTAAAAGACCGAGGCTGTGTGTGTGTGTGCCTGTACTAGCTGTTCTCCACAGAAGACTATGTTTATATGCAGCTATGTTCTGTACGGGCATGCAGGGAAAATAAGTCAACACCCTGACAGCTGACAACAGCAGTAGTCCAGCAGCCAGGTGGAGAATAGATGGAGTTGGATGCGCTCTAGTTGTTTTCTAAACCATGCAAGTCTCGAAGTCATTGTGAACGCTGGTTTTGCGAAGCAGACACTGGTCACAGGTCATCTACATCACACAGGCCTGGTTTCTCTTCTCCTTGTCAGCCATGCTTTTCCACTTAGCAGTCAAAGCTATTGTGCTAAACCAAGCAACACCTTCATATGTTGTTGTTTCACGGTGGATGTTCTGATGTGGAGGTGAATAACATGGAGGTAAGCAAAGACTTCATTTGTGATGACTAAAAGGCCGGAGGTAACGATACACTGATGCTACACATGTTTGCTCTTCACCTTGCAGGTAAAAGCATGATCCAAAATGAAAACAAAGATGAAAAGCAAAACAAGCAACAACCACATGACAATTATATGTATCACTGTCATACTAATATATGTACAGGGTAATCTTTGTATAGTTAGTTTGACCATGAGTGCTGCATTTTTCAAGACTTTAAATTCAACATTTTCAACAAATATTGGGCAAATAAAAAAGGTAAGCAAGAGTAAAATATGTGTATGTGACATCCTAGTTTACACTAACTGTTTAATAGGATGATTTTTCCTGCAGACATCCCCCCCCCCCCCCCCCCCCCCCAAACCCTCATCATATGGCCTCCTCCACCTCCTTCTCCCTCTGCTTGTGTTAATGGCCCTGCTTCCTGCTTCCTGCCCTAGGGGGACGTGGTCTGCATGCTGCTATCTGTCACTAGTAGGCTGATCGCGCCTCTCCTCCCTTCCCCGCCTCCCTGCATCCACAACTTGACACCTTTCTCCCTGCTCTGACCTGGCAAGCATCATTGCATTTAGTGAATATACAGGTGCAGACATTCAATGCCCACATGGTGCACACCCTGTTCCCTAACACATGTATGTGGTTGGACGCACATGGACACACACACGCACTTGAGATCATGCATGAACCTACAAAAGCAAAGGCCTTATAATCCACATATGTGCATATGTTACCGCATACACACAATACTTTGTGTTGTCTGGAGGGCTGACAAAGCTCTTTCTCTCTTTCCTTTGGCACCCATTATGGCCCAGGCCTGCTGTCAGAGAGTGTATTGCCTGAGGGAAGTTCCCATTTGTGGGAGCATGTGGCAGGGAGGCTCTAAATCCCCTCTAATGAACCAATATGTAGGAGGGCTAAGCCTTTGGCGGGGTCGTCCAAGAAACGCCACTCTGCTCTCAGGCATAAATGTATGCATATGTAGTCACCAGACCTTGTTTATGTCTGCTGACATTTAAATCTGAATAGGAGCAGCAGGATTAGAGCGGGGGAGATTTGGACTCATTCGCAAAACCCAGTTGTTGTTGTTGTTACGAGTATGAGGAAGAGGAAGACGGGCGGGTGGAGTGAACAGAACGGGCTCTTACCTTTGGGTGTGGTGGGGGAAAAGAGCTTCTCCGATCCTACATCAGACACCTGGAAAAACAAGAAGGCAGACCTTTAGTGGATTTGTCTAATGAGCTCAATCAGTGACAAAGCTTGGTCAATCCGATTTTTAAAAAACCACGCATGTTATTATTATTCATCTGCCCGCTAAAAGGCTTATTCAGCACCAAATGTGGCCACAAGTGCCTGGAGGAAAAGTCAATCAAAAATACTCCATTCAGCCAATGAGAAGAGTTCCCTCTGTACCCGATGGTCCCTGTCTGGCTTTTTCCTGTCGAGGTAACATTAGGTGGCACTGTTGTGCCACCTGAAAACCCTCAAAAGAAAAGCTGTCAAAGACGGAGGAAGTAAGTAAGGTGGCTGTGCAGCATTAGAGCACAAAGGCTCCTGCATACCGCTCAGAAATCACATTTTGTTCTGCAATATCTTGGAATGGAATAACATATCTCATGAATACAATGTGCTTCTACCTTAAAAGCAATATCCATATTTCACAAATTAAATATCAAAGACAATATCAGCTCACACTGGAAGTAAACAGATAATCTGTCAACAACGTGAGCAGTTATTGTGTCAGAAACAGTTGTTACTGATGTGACAGTGAGCTGTGGAACCCTGATGGACTCCCCACGTGAGAGGGGACAGAAGCATCTCACTATGAAGTGATAGTGGAGACTTGTAGACTAAACACTGCAAGGTATTTTCCTCTCTGCTTTACATGGATGTGTAGATTCTGGCAAGCACCACCCAAATCAAAACACCCCATACCTTTTTACACATGTTCACTGGCCACACGGGAAATGTTTAAACATTTTGACTAAAAATCAGTTACACAAAACCTGGTAATTGTGCAAAATACCGTCACAAAGGTCTGTGTGCTTGGAAGATAATATTGGCAATAAAACCCTCCGCAGCCTGTAATATCTGCACATATAGGACATCTTGTTTAAAGCAACGATTTCCCTTTGCTTTAGATCCTCTCATCTGGGTTCTGCACACTTGTAAAAAGCTGCAAGAGCTGAACATATGTTCCACCCAAAGGGCCCGAGTGTCCTTAACTGCCATGCTTGTATTTTATGCGGCACAAAGGGAGCATATGTAAAGAATGAACAGTGAATCAGAGTGAGTGCAAGAGCGACAGAGACAAAAAGAGAAAGCAAATCATTTTGTAAACACAGATGGCTGTCCTTGGCATCCGTGTTAGTTCTTCACAAGTGTTTTGAGGACGTCCTCTTCTTTCCAAGACCTCCCAATTTCTCCTCCACTGCCACTGTGTTACTGTTCTACACAGTGTTTGTCTGCCTGATCCTTTCAATAATTTGCTTTATTTACAAAGCAGCCATATAAAAATAAAAGTAGAAGCCATACAAACAGACAACAAAGCAGACGCAGACAGGTACGTCTACTGAACACATGAGAGAGATCCCCAAAATCATCTGTTGAGAATTCTGGAGAGATATTGGTCCATAAGTCAGATTGTACAGCTACACTACAACTACACCGCGAGGTAAATACATAAAGGTGATACATGACAGTTAACAAGTCAGTGGCTTAAAGCTTCTGATAATATATTTGTTCTCAGCAGTAACAGATACCAACCATGTTAGTTAAGAGATAAGCAACAGTAGTTATTGAAAGATGTGTTTAAGGTAGTTCAATAGCCTGATGCAAGTGTCAGAAGAGGTCAGTAACACCTCTTTAGCTTTGTCTTGATGAGTGGAACATTAAACACTCAGCTGAATGGAGATGTTTCCTGTTTCCTCTTACAGTAGACGAGGCAAAAGACTATAGAGGAAAGACAGTGTTGTGCATTGCCCTCTTTCAGTCTCCCAGAACCAGGGCGTCAGGCTACAACACAGGCTCTTTGTTAGCTTTGGACGACATTAAACGCTCCAGTACCAAGCCTCAGCACTGCAGCAGCACAACCTCAGCCTTGAATCATGGCCCCGGAGGCCCTGGAAGAAAAATATGGGCTCAGAATGAAATGAAGCTTGTCAAATGGACACGGGAGCTGGCTCAGGGAGTTGCTTAGAGTGGCACGGGGTCACACAAGCAAAAAAAGACAGCGTAGGTCATGCCATAACTCACTACAACAGTTAAAACGATTGTTATGACCAGAGTGGTTATCCAGAGAGCCAGGCAGACATAACGTTCCTGAGAAAGAGAACAGAAAATGCTGTGTTTATCATGTGCCAAGACGACCTACTTCTCCTTATTCCTTTTCTGGCTATTTCGAGTTCGCAGTGAGACGTTTTATATTCCAAACATATTCCAAGAAACATCAACAACCAATATTTAGGTTTTAATGCTGTGTTTTGCACCTGCCAAGACGGCATGACTCAGTCGTATAATCTACAATTACAAGGCCGGCTTACAAAAGCACTTCTTAAAAAGGCATGTCAAAGCAGAGCCCTGATTTGGCTAGCTGTTGTTTTTGTAGAACTTTCTGGGTTGCGCTGGTCAAGTTGACATTTTTTCACGGGGCTGTGCTGTTGGCAGTCTGAGCGGCCTGCGGTTGTGGTGTGCAGAGGTCATGTATAACAAATTCTTCACACTCTCTTTGTTGAGGCAACCCTGGCTGCCATTAAAAACAGACAGGGAAAGACGAGACACAGGGAAAATATATATATAAAGAAAAAGAGGCAGACAAAGAAAAAAAGAGAGGAGCAAAGGCCAGGTTTTCCAAAGGAAACAGGGAAATTTAACCATTTACAAAAAATGATGGGGGAAATTCAAGCCACATTGCCTGGGAGCCAAAAGCCCTTGGAGCGGGCCGCAGGAAGCCTGACCTTTGAGGGGGCCGTCTGCTATCTGAGCCTGGGGCTTCAGAGGCCTGGCCTCCTCTCTGGAGGGCCGTCAGCAGGCCTCAGCTTTCCTTCCCTATTCTATTCATTAGCCATGCTTTATGATTCAGCTTCCTCTGAGCCACACAAGAGCTCCCTGAGGAAAGAGACTTCTGGAGAGAGGCAGAAAAAAGGGAGTGAGACTGAGGGAGGGGGAAAAAAGCAAGAAGGAGGTCATAGGGCCCAGCCGGGGCCCAGCTCTCAGCAGCTGTGAAATCCTTCCGTTTCCTCGGCAGGCGTAAAAGGAATGAGGGGGAGAAAGAAAAAGAAGGAGGCCAGAGAGGGAGCTGGGCCAGTAAACCCACCATTAGAGTGCTAACTCCCTAAAGAGCCACATGCAGAACCATAATTCCCAGATTTAGGGAATGCCAAATTACAAATTACACTGCTGTTTGTTTAAAAAAGTCCCCAACTTCCCTGAACACCAATGACTTATTGGCTGCATAAATCTCCAGATAATAGCAGAGCCAGCAGAGGGAGAGCAGAGAGGCAGAAACCCTCGCTAGCAGTAAGTGAGACATTTACTGCGAGGCAAAATGCATTTGCTGTCACAGCAAAGAAGCAAAGAGGGAAAAGCTTTGCACATTTTCCATGTCTACATCGCTTTTACTTAACAACACAGCAAGCTAATTAATTTAGAAAATCTGAGACAAGCTTAATTGCACTTTTTTTTAAAGTGTTAAAATGCTTCCGCGCTTAATTTAAGCACAATGGGCCGACAGAGCGAGCCGATAGAGGCAGCGAGGGAGGGCGGTATAATCAACTCAATGACCTTCAGGCATACATTTATGAAAGGCATTGATCAGTTAAGGCTGTGATTTCACCGAGACAGGAAGGTCAGCAATTACCCAGATTCAATTAACCTCGTTTAGTAAAGACTGCTGAGAGACCAATTTCTCTCCCCGCAACCCCCCACTCACCAAAACTCCTGCTTTATATCAAACGATCCCCAGGCCGTCCATCTACCTTTGATCTGAGAGCTCTTATTGCATGCCCTGCATTCCTTGGAGCTGAGCAAATTATCTCCAAACAGGAAGAGATCTTGCTGCCAGAGGTTAGGTAAACCCAGACTAAATAAAACCAAATACCTAATAGTCTCCCCCTATCTCAGCAAAGCAGGTAAAGCCATTCCCCTTCATGGTAGAGCTTTATTTTTTACACAGGCTGGCAGTGCTATCACAACAGCTAGAGTGAAAACAAAGAAACCTGTTAGTAGTCTTTGTTGTGGGCTCATGTCTGCAAAGACTATAATTACAATTTAGTTCTGAGTCATTTGGCACATGCTATGTTCTTTTTGTAGTGGTGAGGTGGCTAATCTGAAGACTTATATACCACAAACCAAATATGAGCCAAAAGGACATTTCCCTCACTTGAAAAGGAAACTCTTGTAAAAAGATTTGCAGCTCAATATGAAAAGCAATTTAATGTGCAGCACAAAAGATAATCATATGTACACATGGATACATACAGGCAGATGATTAATATCAACCCATCATTACAGCTATAGCTAGAAGCATGTTGTCCAACTGTGTAATCATGAGTAATAGAGCATAGACACAACACTGATGTGCATGCTATACAAGTAGGTCAAATGTCCAGGCGTAGGCAGAGACACTTGATGGGGGTAGAAGGGTACTCGGTGCTGTGTTGGTGTGCAGGAACATGGCAGTAAAATACTTATCAGGTGGCATGGAAAAATAAATCCAAGAGATTGAGAAAGAGGAGAAAAAAACAGGCGTGAGGGCACAGATCCCGGCATGGACGATCAGGCTCTCAATTACCCTGCCCGAACCTGCCTGTCCGTGGATCCACACTCACCACACCTCCCACCTCCACACACGCACACCCTCACACACCAACACACAGTTAATTTGCTTCCCTGCTTGGTGTTTCATCACTGTCAACTTCCTCCTTCACTGCCCTCTCTTCCAATTTTCCATTTACTGTCACCTTAAGTCCTTAGTTGCCTCTCTTCCCAGGGTTGTACTGGCATATCTGTTCTTTAAAGTTCAAATATCTGATTGCCCAATGCTGCAATGGTTGTGTTAAGGAAAACCCTTGAATGATTCTCATGTGATGTTCTGAATTGAAGTGATTGAGTATGTTTGTTTTCCGTGTATAAAAAAAGGTCACACAATGATGTTGAACACTGACATAAAGAAGCTTATCAGCACTGATATGGTAGAAACAACTATCGGTCAAACGTTAGCAGGGGCCTGATTTTCTCTGTTTGTGTGGGAGTAGCTCGATGCTTTGATAAACACTTCTATCAGCACCCACTCAGGGCCTTCAAATACTGTCACCCTTTCACCCCAGACGTCCGCTAATGCTACTTTAACAATGGATGCAGCATTAGACGTTGCACAGTGGGCCTACAGCTCCCAGGCTGCAACGGGAGACACAAAATTAATTATCTCCCCTGCATTTGTCCTCGCGCCGTTCCAGAAACTTAATGACCTCCCGAGCGGTCGTTTATTACACGCCGCAGCAGTGCTATGCATTCCCAGGGCAGGGAACAGGTACCATCTACCTTAGCTCAAATTCCCACCTACAGCTACCACAACCGCTGCCACCGGCTGCTTGTCAGAACAGGTTTGGGCCAGCAAGACTGCGAAGAACCCCCAGCGAGCAGTGATGGGATATACAGCATGAACGCAGAGAGGAGAAACCTGCGATGCAACTGCCAACCAACAGATACTCGCCTCAACTGGGGCGTCATTAAGATGATAATGAATTCCATAGTGACCGAGTAGAACGGTCTCCCCAAGCACAACCTCAAAACACACACAAACCTCTTTATACTTAGCCCCAAGAGCCGTTTTCACAGGCACGTATAACGCGTGTGTGTACGACAGAGGGCCATGGCTGACAACTGCTCCCTCTCCCCCTAGCAACAGACGCAGGGAAATGAATGCCGAGAGAAGAGCAGGGAGGCTTGAGCTTTGTGTAAAATATTACCCTTCGTCTCGCTTACCGCACCCCACACCACCACTCCTCCCTCCCTGCCCTCCCTGTGCAGCAGTTGCTAGCCCTTATCACGGCTGCCTGTCAGTTTAGTATACAAATTAGCAGTCTATCAGGGGAATGCAGGGGCCGGTTTCATCAGTAGGGAGAAGGGCAGAGGCATGCATTGCATTAAAGCCTCTCGCCGCTACAGACAGAGGGTCACAAATCAACGCCTCAGCAGGCCCACAGCCAGCACTAACCAGATAAGGAGAAATGAAGGAAAAAGGACAAGGCATATTTCACCGGAGAGAATCCAGACCTGCTCAAACTCCCCGCAAAGGCCCAGGATGAAGGATGGAGGTGGGCTGGTAGCGGTGTATAAGGATGGAGGGGGGCTCACAAATCACAATTCCAAGCCCACAGATTACAGAGAAACAAAAAGGACATGGGAAACAGGTATGGAATAAAAAAAAACAATGAAATCCCATTTCTAAAATGTCAGTGACAGAGTCAGAGGAAGTGCTTTTAGTTGATTATCGACTACAATGTGCAGGAAATTAGGGCTGCTCATGCCCACTTTCTCCTGTGAAGTGAACCTGTGCATGTTAATACCAGCAGAGACAAAATGCCTGCGAAGGGCTCTCATTAAGTGGCATAATGCAATGAGGCACAGTCTAAATTGCGGCAATAAAAGCCGACAGACAAATCATCTCTACCATCGCAATCCATTTAACTCAATTAATGCAACACCAGATCCGAGCTCAGTGGTTTAAAAGCATGCGTGGCTCTCCTCCCTTGGCAGGCTTAGGGGAACGGGGGGGGGGGGGGGGGGGGGGGGGCACCAGGAGAGAGAGTTAGCACTATCTCTTTTAGGGTGAGATAAGGGTCAGTGTGGCACAGCCATTGTACTATGATTAAGTCCTGCTTGAGACCATGGCAATGGGGAAAGGGAGAGAAAGACAGAGAGATAAAGGCAACCGGAGACGGAGAAACAAAAGCAGGAGATAGCGGTAGCTCTGTTCGGCACAGCTGACTGTGAAATGGGCGTGGCCTCCTTTCCTTTTTAATGTCAACATGTGTGCCAGCAGAGATAACAACCGTAGGTAATCTTTCGGTGGAATCAGGGGGCTGTTCGTCATTACTCTCTGGCCCTGATATAGATCAGAGTCCCGGTGGCTTCTCCTGGCTCTCCAGGCTTCTCGGCAGCCGAGATAGCAGATAGCCCTTTAAGACACGGCTCGCTGCTCCCTGATTGGTTGGTCAACAGCCACGACCAAATCCCGGCTCCCTCGGGGCCGCTGTGAGGAGGTATGATAGGACGAGTCACGTAAACTCACTGTCCCCGTATCCACATCATCCTTTTGTTGTAAAGCCTTTACCCCATTGTCAGTGTGGGTGGTGGAAAGTAAAAAAAAAAAAAACAGCCTTTCTGGATGTTATTGTCTGAGAGGCAGGATAACAGACAGGCGGATTATTTGAAAAAACAGCTTTCTCCAGAGCTCTCACAATGCGGCACCGTTGTTGCTGTGGAGAGGATCCTGGAGATAATAATAATATTCCTAGTCAGAGCCTTTGCTGCAGTAGAGCTGCCTTCTAACAGAGAGATACACATCATTCTGACTGGCCCGCCGTGACATAATCGCCCTGCAGAGAGCTGCAGGCAAGCTTGGTAGGCAAACCACCTCTCACTGCAGCTTGTTAAGAGAAAGATGGCTTTAAAGACAGCTCAATAGAAACTCCTATTGAACTTGTTGTTTTTTTCACTCCATCTAAACAATGTCTAGGTGAGTCATAGCCCACCGCAGGCTACACAAGTTACATTTTCCTTTCATCCTCTCTCCTAAGATTGTACTGCGCTTTTGACTTGGATGAATTTGCTAAAAGGGGGAAAGAAAAACAAACTCGGCAGGATCTTAAATAATGCAGCGATGAAAAAAATCTGTGACCCTTTCCCTTGCTTCAACCCACACACAGTGAATTTCTTCTGCAGTGAAAGACAGCACACAGAGAGAAGAAAAGGCAGAGCTGGCACTACATGGAAATGTGTGGTAGGCATTGGTTGGCTCCTCTGGGCACGGACACCTTTAATGAGAGGAAAAAATGCGCAGCAAGAGGCACATCTCACCCGTACTATGCCAGTGATTTTGAGTAATATGAATCACCTCTCCTCTAACACAAATAAAAATGGTTCTAATACCAGTGGGAGTTAAAGGCTGGACTAAGAAAACCACGGGGGATCCAGGCTCCACACAGCAGCCTCCACACCAGTCATTCTGCATCCCACAGCCTCCTAAACTCTACACCATGCTCATAGGAGATGCCCACGATCCCTGACCTTTCAGCTTCGCTCTCTGCTGAGCTCAGTTTATCGGTGCGATGGGGGGTGTGAAGTTGTTGATGCTGGTTTAGTAACAGTATCTCTCCTAAATTACAGCAGCAGCTGAAATGAGGCAAAGGGAATTCATCACAGCATCTTGTTCATATGTCTGCTGCAACCGTGAAAGTTGGCCAGGCTCTCAGGATCAATACAGCCACTTGTAGGCAGAGCAATGAAGGAGGACTTTGGGAGGTGGCAAGTGGGGGAGTGGAAAACTGGAAATGGGGCAGGAAAGACGGGCAACTAGTTCCAAATGTCCAATCAGTCTCACACCACCGTACCCTTGCCACTTTCAGGCACACTATCACCCCTGGTAGCACAAACAAACATGGTGTGCTCTATATAAAGAAGTCTCAGACCACCAAAGCCCCCAGGTCATGTTGGAAAGGGATGTGGCACGTTAAGTGGACTTTACATTTGATGCAGACAACAAGCCTCAGGTTTCTGGCATCTGTAACCCAAGCTTCTCCCTGAGGCTTCACTGCAGGGTTGGACAGGACACCCAAAGCCCAGGCAGTCACCTTTAGAAATACCTACACCACTCAGCTGCTCTTATAAAAGGGGAGACTGACAGTAGTGGTTGTTGGGGGTCACTGTTTCCAGTGTAAGGCACTGTTTACAATGGACACTTTCATTTAATTACCAAACACAGAGAGGTGAGATTGCGAGTGGAGGACATGTTTTTCTCTCTAGTATTTGCTACTTGCTATATATAAGCTGCTGCTGTTCTGTTGAGTGTGTTGTGTTCTGAGGTTACAGCAGGAATTTAATATAGAAGGTGGACCCCAGCCGCCCACAGTACGCCCACTGCTTCATCACAGCAATGCATCCTTTAGACTTTGATGTCTTTTCATTGACACATTTATTTCTCTACATGAATATGTTTCCACTCTAAACTGAGCTTTGAACCCTCGGCCCCACACGTTTCATTGGTGACATGACGCTTGAGGTCTTTTGTCATGTGTCACCGACAGTCCAGATGTGAGTGTATAAATAATCCTGATGACATATCAGTAGGACATGTCAGGAGCTTTGCTCTGTACGGGAGGAGGTGATGGAGGGAGGGGGTGCTGAGCTAACTGCGTACCACTAGGGAGTCAGGCACAAGCTAGTTTAACACCAACGCGACAACTGCAGAGACCTTGTGAGAGAGCTTATGGCTTTAGACTTCACACTTACTGTGCGACATCATTCTAACACACCACACTGTGACCTGACCTTGACAACAGCCGTGTTACTGGTGGTTTTCAATTACAATGATCAGTCACTACTGCAGCTGTAAGGGAAATAGTTATGAATTGCATCGACTTATGATAACTGTGGTTTACAGTGTCATGTACAGAGTGATGGCAGACAGGCATACTTGACTGGAGATCAGTTTTATTAACATTAAGGTGAGCTCAGATTCACTCACAGCGACCTGCATCTCCAGTAATTACACAATAATAACTTCCTAGTGTGTTGTAATTGTCTATTTTGTGAGCTTTGCTTCCTTTACGAGCCCCGGTGAACTCTGCGTAAACCCGCCGGCTGTTATCTCGGATAATATTGTAACACCTGTGGAGGAATTTGATCTGGAAGCCATCTGAACACAAATCCCTGGACAGAAGAGAAGGGCAGGGTGAGGTGGATATAATATGTGATGTGTTTGCATTGCTAGAAAAGATTCATGAGCTATCGCCGCAGAACGAACTATTAAACGTTGTTGATCATGCCTCGTGTATGCAGAGCATCATTTGCTCTGGATTAAAATATAATGAAGCAAGTGAATGCAACTTTGTATTACATGCAACTCCTTAAATTATTTAAGTGGAAAGAAAAAAACAACAGGCAAAGAATATTCCCTGGAGCAGTAATACACTTTTCTGGGCTTGTACATGATGGCAACAATGAATATCTTAGCACTTGTTAAAGCTTTGTTTTTCTTGGGAGTCTCGGTGTATAAGCGGACTAAATGAGCAAAAAGGATGCCATGTCGCATACAGAGGCCATTCATTTTCACTTGCAGTATGTTGGCTCCAGTGATGTTATTGGAGTGTGTGTACATAATGCACTGGATGGATTTTTTGCAGCGTAGCAAGGTTAAACAGCTCATTACCGCAGCGCCGGATCGCCTTAACAAACCAGTCTCCTGTCAATAACACAACCGTAACAAATTACACTCTTAAACTACCTCTTAAATGTGGAGTTGCCTGCATTTCTTTTCCGGAGGATTTCTGCTCTAGCCACTTATTGCCTAAAAGCCATAAGTGGTTTAAATTAGCCGTCGTTTAAAAAAAGTTCTACTTGTTTTTCTGAGGTGATTCTATGGCAACCTCTTTTTCCTTTCAAGTCATTTCAACATCTGCACGTCCAGAAACACTCAGCCTGGCTCAGGTGGCTCCTGTCTGTATTTGAATAAGAGATATGCAAACAGATGAAGTCAAGGCAGCAGCTTGTGTGCTCAAGGAGCCTTTTCTCACATTTGAGAGAATCCTTGGATTAGTTGGTCCAGGCTCCAGGGCCTTTATACTGCATGCTATTCATCCGGCAGAAAAAGCAAAAAGCGTGTTTGCATTTCATGTCTGTCAGTGGTAAAGATGTGTGTGGTTGGATAGCAAAGGCCAATGTAAACAGTCCCAAATGAAAAAGGTGAACATTATAGCCAGCAGAACCCAGATGACCCATTATGCGAGGTCCACGGGAAGAAACCCCTCAGAACACATCTTTCCTACACACTTTTTACAGGCAGTACAATTAAGGATTTAGTTGAGAGAAGAGTGTTTAATCAAGAGTAAAAAAGCTGCGAGGCTGCACACAGTGGGATGATGAAGGGTGTGGGGAGTTAGCTCAAATCCTGCCTTACTCATGCTGTTCTTGTTATTCTCCAACACGCAGGTTTCAGTGAAGGATCCACCGACATTGCTAGATAGCATATTTGACCTGCCCCGTTTACGGTTTCTGCTTTGACATACTCAGGTGCATCGCAGCAGGGGCTGTCCAGCTGGCCTTGTGAACCTGCATGGCATCCAACCTCATGCCACCCATCAACATGTAATTGGAGACCTTGTATGCTTTGTTGCACCCCTGTAAGGGCTCTCTGAACACTCAGATCCCCGCCCAGGCCGTCACCCACGTCCAAGTTTGACAGGACCCTGGCGGGATGCCAGTGTGGGGAGGCAAGGACTTCTGGTACAGTGCCCTCACACCCACCACAGATCAATACCTCCATACGCAATTATAGTAGCTGAAACAGATGTGCTCACAGGCTTCAGCGCTCCACCTACTCTATGGACCACCATGACACACGCTGCTTTAACACAGGCACACACATGCATGCTTGTACACTCACACAACACTGGCAGGCTGGTAACCTTCCAGTCCTCCCACTGACAAATTCAACTTTCAGTATTTTTTTACTAGCATAGCAATGCTTCCACAGGACTGGGTCACAGTAGGAGAATGCAGGGGGCATGTGTGGGCCAATGTGGTGGTGATAGGCCAGTGGAAACAGTTCTCCTGTCTCTCTCCTGCTGGGAGAGACTTCAACCTGCTTCTCTCACAGTGACACTTGTCCTGTCAGCTAAGCCCCCACCCTGTCACTAACAGGTGGCCTGTCCCTCACAGCAAAGTCATTTGCTTTGCACAGCAGTTGTCATGGGTAGCCCCGGCCAAGCTGCATTCAGGTTTCCAGCATTACAGCCCCGGCCAAAGAGAGAGGCAGGGGGGGAAGGGAAGGAAGAAAAACCTCCTCCGATCAGATAAATGCCACTGTAAGCACAAGTGACAAGTCTTGTTTGGGGTCGTCTCTGCTCAGGGCCTGAAAGGCCAGCACTGCCTCATATCCTCAGCTACGTCTGCAAGCAACGTGGGTGGGTGAGAGTGGGAGGGAGAAATGTCTGATTCGTGCCATAGCCAAGAGTGAGAGTAGCCCAATTATATTTCCTATCCCTCAAGAGCCGGCCAGCCCCCTCTGGTAGAGCGAAGCCTCTGCCATCTCTCCTCTCCTCACCTCTCAAGACACTGTAGATAGATAAATAAATGACAGCCCCACTGGGGCTTGGCCCAGCCTCCCAGAATACATTGCAGAGGCTGGCTGGCTGCCTGTCCGTTTGCCTTCACCTGGTATTACTGCAGATAGACATTTTTCACATTATTATCGTTGCTTCGTCTCCGTTGCCCTGTTCACTCACTGAGTTGTGGTTGATGATGGCGGCAGAGGACCTGAGGAGATTGGAAGGAAATGTCTCTTGTCAAAGTCAGCATAGCCTAGCTTAGCAGAAATTTAACAAGTTCCCTGGGCTCTCTCCATTCAGTCTCTGACGGAGCAGGGAGCCAGGACATGGCCTGCTGACAGCTCTGGGCATGTCACTGTCACTGTCACTTGATAGGCCAGAGAAGGGAGAGCAGAGGCAACAGGGCTCAATCCTGCAAGACTCACACTTAACTACACTCCATATTGCTCCTTTTCTCCAGTCATAAAACACCTTCTGTTTTGGACATCTGACTTTATCTTATACAACACAAATGTAAACTAGCCGTACGCGGCCATGGTCGTGTTGCCTTCATTACCACTGCAAATGACTGTTTTACGTTGTCACTGTAAAATGCTTACAACTTGACAGAAAGCCAAATATCCCAGGATGTTTGTGTTTTTTCGGGAATAATCAGGTAGAAGCCAACAGAGAAATACTTGAGCTTAAACTGCATGTGTACCAGCGTTTTTTCCCCCCACACTCTAACCACTCCCCGACAGTTAAACCCAAAACCAGATGTTGCGGATCAGTGGGGATAAAAAACAAGGCGAATAAAAGTGGAGGACGGAATGGTACGCATTAACTATAATCAAAAAGAAACAAAAAGGAACCAGGATGCTTTAATTACTTCTCACATATAATTTGGTTTTGTGGGGGCAAGCCAGGCACTGCCAAGAAAAGAAAGATGAAAAGCAACTTAAATTACATGGAGAGAAAGTGCAGAGGCTTTTTACACACGGTCCATCTATTCTCCACAACTGTAGACAAGGCTGATGACTGGCCCCAAAACCTCGCCGGAAATTGTCCATGGATACAGAACTTAGATTCAGCCATGCTAGATCTAAGTTGTTCCGCATGGCCGTGACTTTAAGGAAGGTGTTGATACGGTATATACTGACTGCAAACACACTGAGCATCCAAACTGTAATGATAGCTTTCTGTTGTTTTGCTTAAGTATTCATCATCTAAAATTCCCTCTAAATAATGTGATTTTAATAATTTGTCATGCCATTCTGCCAAGTGGCTGAGGATCTGCGTTATGTTTGGCCACTGGAGAGAGCTTGGATGAGGCCTGAGTGAGGTGCTCTATGAATCTACTTCATAGCCGTCCTCTGTTTGCAGAGTCTCTCTTGACTCGCTGGTGTTGCCACAGTGCTAAATTGCACAGCTGTTCCACAATCTGTGGCGGTGTTAATTACCCAAATGTGAGCGGCAGCTCGTCAGTTCCTCACTAACGAAGGGGCCTGCTTTCCAGCGAGGGTGCCGTATGTTTGGCATGTAGGCCCATTTCCACCCAACGCTCCCCAGGCTGTGCACGGACCACCCGACACATCCGCATCCTGAAGAAGACGCATCTAATTAAAGCTCCTGACTCAAATCTGCTTACTAAGGGGGAAAAACACGCAGGCTGGATTAAAAGACGGGGAGAGGGGTGGAGTGGGATTGGGGCTTTAATACACTGCGAGTGAAAGGGCTTAGGAGGAAATATGAGAACTCTCAATAGTAAGATCCCAGGCAAGGCTGGAAGGAAACGCTGTGTGAATGTGAGCCGATCAGTCAGCGTTTGTCAGTCTGATCCCTGAGCACTTCCAAAGCCCCCAGGCTGAGACAGACAAGCAGGTTGTTTTCTACAAAAGTGACTTCCTAACTCTCCGGGTCTCCTTCTTCCAACTCTCAACTACTACAACATGGACTGACAGAACTCAACAGCCTCTACTGAATGCCAATAACGCCTCGTGATCCGACCAAAACTAGTCAACTGTTAATGTACTGCAATACAAAGTACATCACCCCACTTCTTCTGTGCAATGTGCAAAACAAAAGGTGTTAACAACTCCCCTCATGAATCATACTTGCTGGCTAAAAGCCTAGCTGCAGTGTACCACCCACCTCCGGTTCTACACCACAGCCTGAAGTAGCACTGGGAGACTACATAATGAATGCATGAAGCTAGGTGTCATGGGGGCTCGAATGGTGCACAAAACGATGGGGCAATTAGGCCCACACGACACCTCGGGATGGCGTGATGAAGGACTCCTGGGCTCGTCTCCTCCGCCTCTGTTCCTCTATCATTAAGGATTGAGCAGCCACATCTGGCTAATGGCACGCCTGGGGTTCCTGCTCAAACACTGTGCCACGCCGTGCACATTTAATTACGCCTCATAAAGGTAACAAAAGACACGACCTGCTCTCTGGGAAGCACTGTTTGGAAAACGTGAGGGGAGAGAGACAGACAGACAAGGGAAAGGCGAGGAACTGGCCAGCTGCCAGAATTACAAGTTGACCTAGGTCGGCAGCTTCAAAAGAGGGGGAATACACTCGAGTGTCTCCATCTCTCCTTGAGATGGGTCCCAATGAGCAGGCTGAGAGAAGGAGATGCTCAGTAGCTGAAAATCAAAGGACCTCTAGTTCGTCTCGCCGTCTTCTATTAGATCATGAACTGCACTAGGCACTGCTGTCTGTGGATAATTGCAGAAGGACAGGGGGGATTAAAGGGAGAGTGCTTTTGAAATATGTATGGGATTTAGCAACTGTTTGAAGTGAAGAGGGACTTCTTTGTCAGGCGGGACAGAGAAAACAACAATAACAACATTATTTGAGAATGCCTGTAACAGCACTGTGGCCTAGTGTTGTGACCCGCTCCACTTCCACCCAGCCTACAGGGAACCATGTTGCTCAGCAGCTCCTGCAAAGAGCTCACCACATTCAGCCAAGAGCATGAAACACACATTAGCCACTGACTGAGTGACTGGCTGACCTATGACTTCACTAGTACCTGGAGGTATTCAAAAGACCTTGGACGACTGCTTTGTTCAGCACACAGTTGACATTTCGAGCTGAGAGGGGAAAAAAAAAAAGGTAAAAAAGAAAAAGAGGCCTGAGCAAAGACAGAAGCCCCAGGTCTTTCAGTGAGCAGATGCCCACATTTAGGAAATAACATCACATCGGAAGAGATGAGGGACAAAGAGCCGCGGCTCATTGTCGAAGCAGTCCATTGTCTGGCAGTTTGAGAGCTGGCTAACACCACAGGAAAGGTCACTGGTCACTTCCATTTGGACTTGCACATAAATCCCCCGCTGTCCGGCACAGTTAATAACACAGCCAGCTCTGAAGGAACTGCCATGCAATAAAAAAGGGGAGAAAAATGTATTTTGTTTGGACAACACCTCCCTGTCCCTTTACAGCCACTGGCCTTGTGCGGCCCTTTGCGTTATTTATAACTTAAATGTTAAAAACAGAGACATCTCTGCAGCGTGCATTAAAAGACAAGCCTGCCAAACGTCTCGCTCCACAGCGGCTTCCTCTTCTGTTCAGTCTCCCTCTGCTTTTGGTGTACAGAGAGAGTGTTTTATGGCGAGTCCCTTGTCAGGATTAAGATGTAGATCCAAGTGCCACAGGGACAATCATAAATTCTGCATCTTCCACTGTGGACCCACAAGTGGTGGAGCTCGGGGAGTGTCCTTGAAGTATGAATAACATCACATGCTATGTGTCATCTGTTATATAGTAATGACATGTCCTCGGAACAATCCACATCTCCTGTGGCCTATAAGTCTGCAAATGAGAGAACTACTTGCTTGTCTGACAGTGAATTTTGTGAAGGCCATATAGATTATAACAAATACAGTATCCTTCTAGCTGTAATATGAACACTGTATTTTGCACAACCAAATGAATGCTGGATGTAATGTGCACAAGGGGTGAAGCTATTTCAGTGGATCTACAGAAATCAGATTCAGCAGCGGGGAGACGTTCATCTGTTTTAATGCAGTGGAGCGGATATAGTCAAGGACCAGAAATCAACCTGCACTCTGTCCAGCAAATCAGAAGGGAACACCAGGCGCAGGGGGGAAAACACTGGGCTGAGTACTGCTCTTTCACTGCTGCTCTTAACTGCTGCTCTTAACTGCTCTGCTGAATGAGTGCTACGTTGTTTTGCAATTCTACAGCAGACCTACTTCCATATTTCTTGGAGTTTCTCACAGAGGGCAGCTTAAGTCTCGGAGTATAAGCCAATTTGGATTAGCTCCACATTTTAGACAGGTTCCAGTTGGGATTTACAATACTTTTAGAACATGTTCCTCCCTAAGCACAGCTTTAAACCTAAATGCATCAACAAAATATTTAACTGACTCCCCCCCCCTATGTTATTTCACAGATTGTTGCATAATCAAAACTAGACAACCCCTCAATTGAAAATAGCTTAGCAGTCTGAGGCATTACTTTATAATGCAGACTGATAACATCCTGAGGTTTTAGGCGCTGTCGTCACTGCTGAGAACACGGTGTTGCATCCAAACGTTTGGGCTTTTTCCCTTGAACGTCTCTTTAGGTCATGTTTCACTTCTGAGTTCATGCACAGATCCAGAATAAATATCCATTTCTTCCTCTATCTCGTATCCAGGCTTCAGGGGGCACAAGGCATTAGTCTCATGATGCTGGGTTTGTCATGTCTTCCCCAGCTGTGATCTGCCTGAACTCTTACATTACAAATAGCTGGAGGATTTTTCACCCTCTTATCACATTTGCCAAGCAGGCCTGTCTCTTATCAGCTTTCCGCTAGAGATAAATGGGCTTTTGAAGATAGGAATAAGAGAGGTTTTTGCAAGCTAATTCCAGAGCCCCATCTGCAGTAGATTACAGATAGGTGCTGGGGAGCGGAGAAAGATACATATTTTAATATGTAGGTGGTGTAGGTATTAGGTTAAAGAGTGACTGGTATTACAATGTCATATACTCTACAACCCAAATACATGCAGAACTAACAGGCAATAAGAAGGGATAATGGACTGAGAATATTGTATTGAGACTTCATCATTGACCGCATCAGTCACAGTGCTGGTTTCGCACCAGTCCTGATGAGAACTAAATTAAATTTCCAACATAGCCTATGTGGAGCCTGCAGCACAGTGAACACAGTGAATGACAAGAATAACAATAAGTACAAAAACACATTTTCTGTGTGTCTTATCAGCGGTAAAGGCTTGGGATACTTGCCAAATAAAAATCAGTATAATTAAAAGATATATCACTTTTACAACCCAAATGTAAATCAATGTTGGATTAAAGCTACATCCATGTGTCTCGGTGACTATTAATATTTCAATTTAACAATTTATACTTGAAATCTATTATATTCAGCAACATTTGTGATTTAAGTCATTGCAGTAACATGCACCCCCCCCTAAAAATAAAATCAAGAGAGTATAATAAATAAACAATATTCTATAATATATCAAAAAAATACATTGGTACTCTTTGCTTTTTAATTTGAATATATTTTCACACATGACCATCGCTTTGCTTTAAAAACTTTCATTTAGATGACACAGAAGAGACTGTTATACTCACAGCATTGCTATTTACCACTGTAGGAATATTAAAGTGATACCGAAAGAGACAAAAGCTGTAGCACAGATTAACGGAGTCACCATTGAACACAACACTTGCAGGTCTCTAAGGAAATATTACAGTAATAACCTGGGAGCGCGTAAAGTAGGGCACATCACTATAAGCTCACAATTGCGACGGGTTTCTAAGCCCCTATAGGATTATTATGGGAATGTTACAGCACATTCTTCTTAAAGGCATGGACTGGCAAACAATATGTCTAATACACTGATTTATAGGGAAAATACGTCAAAGTTACAGACTTTATGTTATAAGCGTTGAACTCATATTAACAGGCGACATGAGATCCAGTCTGACCTTGATGGCTGAGATTCTTTGGCGCGATGGGGGAAGAAAACCTAATTAAACAGCTCCTCCCGTGGTTGTGTAAGTCAGTCACGGGACAGACTCATATTGTGTTAATGTCCTGCGTGGTGGATTTAAGAGTGCGTGATAATAGCCTTCAGTCTGCTGCAATAAAAAGCCGCCGACCTAAACACAACTAAGGATTTGAGTTAAAAAGGAATGCACGCAACCAGTGCTGTCGTGGTAAATAACAATTAAATATACCTCCAAATTTCCACAAAATCACAATAAGATATTGTAACCCCCAGTGCAGACAAAATGTTGATATTATTTAATAAATATCTATTTATGCTTTTCCCAGCAAAACACCCACCATTCTTTACGTAACTTCATCCCTGTCACCAG
The DNA here is from genome assembly GCF_900634415.1 of Cottoperca gobio. Classification (NCBI taxonomy): domain Eukaryota; kingdom Metazoa; phylum Chordata; class Actinopteri; order Perciformes; family Bovichtidae; genus Cottoperca; species Cottoperca gobio. The sequence goes on from NC_041363.1 coordinate 3,222,581, forward strand.
TCAGTGTGGAGGAAGTCCATACAGAATGACAACCCTTTGCAAACATGAGTAAAAATCTATTTTTGAAATAAAATATGGCTAAAGTAAGTTTGGATGTTATTGGAGCCTCCTCTGCATATTTGCTTCCATACGTGCGGAGCGGCTCGTTGGAAGCGCCTGCCACCGGCGGAGACGGGCTTCAAGAGGAAAACCCTAACAATGAACAGCGTCTCCAGACATAACACTGATTCACTTCGACGGACACTGTGCATTGTAGTATTTTTTTTTAATCATCTTTAGCGAATATTTCACCTGAAAACCAAAGAATGCAACAAAAGCATCGACGGAATTTCATAAAAACCTTACCGAGTTCAAATGCGCTGAGATCGGTCGCGGAAGATATCCAAATCACCCAGACTGGAGCAAATAAGAAAACGCATTCATACAGATATTGATGCGAGCCTTATTGGGGTTAAATCCAATTCGGGAGAAGAAACAAAAAAAAAGATTGTTCAACGGTTAGACGGTGAGAAATCTCACAACACAGAGAAACCTGCCGGAACAATACATCTTCAATCAGGGGGTTTTTCCTTCGCCTCTCCAAAGAAAAAGCGGCGAGACCTTCAGGAAATAGTATGGAAATTCAGTTTCTTTTACTTCGATAAAGTTATGTAGGCAATTATTCGGGCTCCTTGAGAGAACACAGTGGATCTTTGTCAAGCCAGAGCCCCGCTCATAGGATTCCAAGTCGGATAGTGAAAGCGCCGATGATAGATCGTCCACAATAAATAGATTCCCCAAAGTATTTGTCGATCTCAAGCAGAAAACGCGACGAAATAGATATCCAAGAGCCGCACGGATGCTTTTTCTTACATGAGAGAGATCATCTGACGGTTATCCACAAGATCCCCGCGTTTAATGTGACGAGAAGTCCCGAAAAACGCAGTGCGCTCCGCTCCTCTCCGACCTGCTCTCCGTGCGCAACAGAGAGAGAGACTGGGCTGCGCTGAGCGTCAGCCAGGCTGTGTGTGTGTGTGTGTGTGTGTGTGTGTGTGTGTGTGTGAGTCTGTATGTGTGTGTGTGTGTGTGTGGCAGCAGCTGTTGAAAATGAGGACAGGACGAGACCAGAGCAATCAATGTACGAGGGCATGATCTGATTTGTTAACACTATTCCCGATAATGGACACAGGATTTTTTCAACCCCTTTGTACTCTCTAATTATTTAATTACATTTATTTGCTAGGTTGAAGCAGATTTCCAGGAGAATATTTTCTTTATATGTCCTCATTGTCAACGGAATAAATACTTCTTAAGCATGTGAACATATTTGTATACTGCACAGTGCTGTCTGCATGTAGTACATAACAGTTGTGTGTGTTCAATAATGAGCTGGATGTCAGTTTCTATTGCTTAATTCAAGTACTTTTAACAAACCTCTCAGACATACACTGTGCAAGGTAACCCATATTTATTGACTGATCTTATTCATGAGCCAAATCAAACTCATTGTATGATCTTTCAACAAAAGGAAAAATAAATACATGTTATTTGGAACAGTTATTTTAGTTCATTTTTCTTAATCATGAAGATGGACTACCAACTGGATATAATAATTGATATGCTTCAACCGTGAATACAGAAATGTAAAGTGGGCAAAAATCAAGAAATCCCCGCTGTTGACCCCTCCAGTTTGCAACAATTCCCTAAAACCCTCAGTAGCCTGGGGATTATGGATCGGCATCAGTCCTGACTGAGCAAGGCTATCGATCTGCTCCTTTTCCACAGTGAAGACTTTATTCTTAAAATGTACTTTAGAGGAGAACTCTCGGAGGCTAAAGAGGAGGAGGATAGAGCTTTGACGTCTCCTACAAAGTTAGCCCTGTGGTTATCCTGTTCACTCTTATGACCTGCTTAACTTAGCCATGATTGAAGTCAGGTTGAAAGAGGCTTATGCTCGCAAAATGCCAAGGCAGAGAAAGGGGCTCCTTTACAACTCCACTCCTCCCTGTGGAGTTTATTGGAGACAAGTAGAATATTGGTGTTTGCTTTCTGCCATGCTGCGTTATACTCCACAGATACCCCTGAGAGAATGGCAGCTCTGTTGTGAAACAAATCCTTATTTTATTATAAAGAATGATGTATACAGTATTGTGGATGAATAATACACTGAGTTACCCAACCCCAAACTGGGCATCTACACATGTTGCCTGTAGGTTAGGCACCGTCTTGCATGCAACAACAATGTGAGTTATGGCCTGTTCTGCGGCTTTGTGTCAAGAATGCAAGACTTGTAATTATTTCCCAGCTGACTGTGATTAAGGGTCATCCCCAAGCTTACAGACTTCCATTAAAAACATAGGACACACACACACACACACACACACACACACACACACCCCCCCCCCCCCCCCCCCAGAGGAAAAGGCCCAGGAGTATGTGGAATTTGACAAGGAAAAGTTAGACGGCACTAAATTGGACTTTGGCCAATCGGGAAATTGGCTGTAATTTTATATACTAGAAAATAACAGCTTACCAAAAGCAGCTGAAATGAGCCAGCGACCAAAAAGGGAGAACATACATGACGCTAAACCTGGGAAGCGTTCCAGGACGACGTATGAGACAGAGAAGCAGATGTTGGACCAGCAGGGCATCCTGGGAAATGGACCTCATTGATGGTAGGAAAGGAAACAATAAATGTCCAAGCCATAAAGGCATCATCGTTCCTAAGTGTCATATTGTATCTGCTTCCCCCCCCGATATCGCTCTCTGAAACGCTGTTGTTGTTCTGTAAGGACAGTACGCAGTCTTTTCCTTTGAAGGAAAACTTTAACAACACTTTTATAGCAATCAAAAGAGCACAAATGCCATTTAATGGTTCCGAAGGCGTCCTATTTGCAGGTTATGTCCTGTTAACTACAAAGCAATCACCGATACACCTAAGATTAACTGAGGTGTCTTTGCGAGTTGTAACATCGTGCAAAGCTGCACACTTCATGGTCGTTGGCAGGATGTGTAGTACCGCAGGGCAGCTGGTGGTCAGTAAATAGTTCCAATGCGTAAGCTAATCGCTCATTAAACTACAATGTCTAATTCTCCATTTTTATGCTTCTCAAATACACAAGACACGTTGCACAGATCACAGCTTTTAAGATCTTGGAAGACACCATCCATGCAACTTCTGATTTCTGATTTGAAAACAATCACACAAAGCGCATTTCCAAATCCTCTCAAGAGTATTCCTTAAATTTGTTTTGACACAGTTGAGATGGACACATGAGAGAAGCTCTAGTAGGATTCAGTCTTAAGCTACTGAGGCCACATATAGCTCCCAAGGTAGGTGTCTAACCACTACATCAGCTCTGGGAAAAAGGTTGGGTGTATTTTCTGTCCTTCAGCACTTTAACAGCCAGCTTTCGGCTTCAAGTCCATTCAGTGGTGGGCTACTAATGCTGCCAGCCTCAGCCCGGAGAACAGTTAATCTCAGGTAAGCCAGCGCTGACTGAGTGGATCTAGAGGCCTGGTCCAAATATCTGACTTGTGGAAATAGCATCTGGCATACAATATACCCCCTCCTCAACAGCTTTCTAAAATAGGTGCATGTACAGTAATAGCTACTGTATGTAAAGAGAGAAGCCAAGGGGAAGAATTATGTTGATTTCAGAGTGTTAATATCGACCACACGCTTAATATGAAGCTGTTAGCCAAAGATTTCTTGGAGGACGATCATTTCTCAGCTCATCACCCTGTTTTGGAAATAAAAACTTTATGAAGAGCAAATATCTTCCTTTAAAGTGAAAGATGTCAAAGCCTGAGGACAGACAAATACAAATTGGCTCAGTAGCTGATTTCATAATGAAAAGGTAGCAGGGATTTAGTGTGACTGAAACGAAGCTTAAAGTATATGCCTCATTTTATATAACATTTAGGTTCAGCTCATTTGGGCTATACCATAATGTTTGACTGTTTAATTAAACTGAAGTCGAACTACACTGTAAGTTTGAATCCCAGATATTTCCACTTTGAATTCTCGCCATTACTAGTAATGATGGTGGAGAGGCACAACATAGGCTGTCACCACCAACACGGAACACAGTCATGTTTTATTCCGTTTTATTTCTGCCGCTGTACGTTGTAATTTCTATGTGAAGAGAGCCTCGCAGAAGCCATGATTTATTCATTACAGGGGCTCGAGTAGCTAGACCAACGATGTGAGAATGAGCACCTTATTCAATGACTCCCATCTTTCATTATGGACAACATTTCTAGGTCATCCATTTGCAGCACTGGTGTACTCCAGGATACAAGTAGTGCTACTGAGAACAGAGGCCAGAGGACGTCAAACACTTAAGGACTCTCAGCAAACCCAACTAAAAGTAAAGGACTTACAGTAATAGAGGAGCTCTAGAGATGTACAAGGGACCTAATAAGATACAGAACACAGAAACTAAATACTCGATACTACAGAGTATTTTGTGTCTGAATTGGTACCGTTAATGGATTTTCACTTATATGCAGTCTGCAACTCTCAGGAATCATGTTCCTCAATCTATTCCATGCGTAGGGCTCGTCAGGCAGATCATTTTTAACCGTCTTGAAAGTTGTGCTCATCAAAGCCCTCGTGGCAAATGTTTCTGGAGGTTCCTGTTCGACATGAAAAGTCGTCCTGATTGATCGAGGCGATGTAGAACAAAAAGCGCCCTCCGCCAGGCACATTAAAAATGAATTTTCTCTGGGATTCAAAGGGCTGCGCTGCTAGGGCAGAGGGAGATGAGAGCTGGTAGCTCTGCTAGTTTGCCTCGGGAGCCCCTCTAGCAGCTAGTCCCAGCTGATCCATCCATCAGCCTTCAAGCCCACAGAGGTGAGTGACTGTTTGAAGGCTCTGCCGGCTACCTTATCCTGAGGCTTAACAATCCAATATTGGTTGTTGCCGAAGATAATTACTCTCCATTGATGGTAGAATACCCAGGGCTAGCTGCAGCCATTTGCATTGCCCAACACCACAGATCGATCAGGGAGGAAAAGCAGTTGGGAGCTGATAACAGTGTTGCGTTAGACTAGCGTTTCTAGGAGGGATGTTATTCTCTTTCTAGCATTTATTCTCCTACACCCCCACCCTCTCACGGCCTTCCTCCCCCACTCCCTCCTCTTTCAATGAACAAGGTAAAGAATGGCTCGCACTGATAGAATCAGCAAGGACATTGCTGTCTTTATTCTTCCTCCAAAAGCATGCACATGTCACCTTGACATTCTTTATCTTCTTCACAGTGCTGGCAGGAGAAAATGTGCTAACTAGATCCTGCATTTGATACACGATTGTTTATGGACCCACAGCTTTCATTTCCCATCCTCCCGAGCCGTTTGCAGATTGACGGAAGCAAAAACTACACTTTGCTGCTCTTGTCTAGAAAACATGCAAAGAGAAGGTGCAGCCTTGTGTGGTCTTGTTGCTGATTTGTCTCCACCAGGGTATAATTTACACTAAGAAAAGAAGATGGAAATTGGAGAAGTGAGATTAGCAAGTAATTTATGGGCACTTAGCGGGTCGCCTGCAATAACAACCTCTGATATGCTTCACTGCAGCGTTGCAGTCTGCGAGGACAGCCATGCCACTGGCTCCCGAGTTATAGAGCACATACAGGACAAACAAACCCCACCAAATTATGCGTGAGCACCGAAAGTGTTCGCAATAATCAGAGCTATCTCGCTGCTTGGGATGTGAAACGGAAAATGAAAAACAAGTGGTGTCATTTTCCCTTGTAATAAAATTTCCATTCCTTTAACAAGATAAAAGTGAATTGTGCTCCGACTCAGAAAGTGTGAAAGACGTTTGAAAATGAATTTTTCATGCACATTGATAATTTAATACAGCCTGGCACCAGTTTATTAACATTCTATGACTTCTCTTGCTCTGAAAACATAAGCATATAAACTGTGGCACTAAGGGAACCGCCATTACTCCCTGAGCAGGTGGTCAAAGGTTGTCAAACCATTTTATTATTGTCAAAATACTACAGGTTTGAAGGCAACACTGGGGGCCGCAGGTGAATCGGATTGCATAATACATATAGAAAAGGCATGCATTATAAAAAGAACATTATCTGACCTCCCATGACAGGATATCCACAAGCTCTTGACCACATGGGCAATGTGCAGAACATAACAAGGCTACACCGAGCTATTAAAAGGACTCTTAAAAGCTGATTGGCAGCAGAAGTTTTGTCCAAGAACCACTCGCACAGACAAACTGTTTTTTGTCGCACAGATAACAAACACTAAGATAAGTATTTTACCATCCACTCCTCATGTATCAGAGGAGAACAGATAACTGAGAGCAAAGTAAAAGTCTGCAGTAGTTCAGGTGCAACAGCGGTTAAAGACGTAAGCAGGAGAAAATGACAGAATATTTGTTACCATGAGAAACACAGTTGCCGGCACAGTTGCTGGAGTGAGATTAAATATAGGGTTACCAGAGCAAAGACCTAATCCATTCAGAGACAAATGCAGGGTCTCTGAAGCACATTTGTTGTGCGGCCGGAGGTTTAACAACTGGCATTATAACTCCATTTCTCATCATTACCTCCCTGTACCATAGCACGGCAGAGATACGGTCAGCCAGGGAAAAGAGCAGAGAGAGTGGGAGCAAGAAGGAGTGTGGATAACACAGATGATGGAAACCACAGGGGACATACAGTACATATTGTAGAAATTCCTCTATATATTACCTGCAAATTCATACTTTGATTGTATGTGTGCAACATAGTGAATGTCTTCATGTACAAAATAAATAAACCGGGCGAGTGCGTGTGCACGATTGCACATGCTGGAGCAGTTGTACACATGCGACGTCTCCACGGTCACCATATGCTGCAGCATTTCTTGTTCGAGGATTGAATGTGGGGACAAGTGCTCCCAGCAGTAAGTCTGCGTAGTGTCAGAAATGGAAATCCACCAGTATTCATGAATGATACAAGGCCTGCTCTTTAGCCCCCACACGTCAAAGGATTTGCCAGGGTGGATGAGGCAGATGCTTTGACAGATTTAAGGGAGCTGGGGGAGGGTCTTTTGGCTTCCCAGTGCATTTCACACTAACTCTCTAGTGTTACAGAAGTGTATAATAAGACCCCTTGAGGAAAAGTGTTAGGGAAAAAAAGAAGCACCCAGGCTTAAAAAAGGACAAAAACAACTAAATCTGATTGCATTCAAGGCATTATTAACATATCCTTTCACCAGCAGAGGATGCCACTGGTTTTAATTCAGCAAGACACAGCTGCTGGGGCCCCGCGATTTCTATTTTGACTCTATGATTTAATCAATTATGGCTCTAAAACTATGGCTTAATTAACGCCATGCACAGGCGTCTGCTTTTCACAGGAGCCATTCAGGAAAACAAAATGGCTGCCGGCTTCCCCTTAAAATAGAGGCTAAGATGGTGGTGCGTAGATTAACTATGTGCAGTTTATTGATTCACAGTTTTGTCTCATAGGGGATGTGGAAGAGGAACATTGTGCTCTTCATTCTGTATATAGCGTATTCCTTCCTCAAAAAAAGAAAAGAAAGATATGCTGCAGTCAAAAATGACCTTGGCCCATTTTTAGACTTCGAGAGGAGTGTTTCTAATAAAGACGGATGGTTGATTAAGTTAGTGTTATAAAGTGATTACAAAATGTTTTGTTCAACTTATTATTACAGTGCGTATGGATTGTAGTCCAATAATACTCTTACAATGACTTTCTCATGAGAGAATCCCTTAAACTGCCTAGTTACTGAATGTGGCAAAGACAGCACACGGAGAAGCTGCGTAATCTAATATTAACTAAAGTCAGAGCAGGAAACAAGCGTCCAACAAATAAGAAAATGGTCAAAGAAGTCCCCCTTGCAAAACACAAATCAACAGCAAGTAAATTAGTTTAAATTGGGTTAGGAATATCACATTATCATTCAAAATAAAATGTAATTATGGACCAAGACGCCAGCTGTTTACAGTAATCTCTTCACTGAACTGGTGGCAAACTAGTTGCTCAAAACTCCAGTCTACTTGGAAAACCCAAGGTAAACAAACCACAAGTCACCAGGTGAACTGAGGATCCAAACCCCAGCAAACAAGCGCAACGATGGAACCGATGTGAAGCCTTGGAAGAGGCCAGGCTGGAATATATTAGCCATTGTACAAGCAATGACTGCATGACACCACACACATGAACCTTTTCCATTTAATCAACCAACAAATCAAGCTTGTGAATCCCTCTTTTCATCGTGCCACTCTTTACACACTGCCCTCGTTGTACTCTTGTTTGGTATTTCACAGAAGAATACCTCCTTTATACTGGAAGCATGAGGAGTCTCTGGAATATTATCACCAGCTAATGACAAATTAATGATGAGAAGACCAAGAAAATTACTGGAATTAGATTTCAACCGTTTACAGCACATCAACAAAAAGATTGTCTTTATTCAATCACATTTCATTATTATATAAAATACAGCCTAACTGAGGCCATGCTGAAGGGCACGGTATTACTTAATATTGTGTTCTTATGTGAACACAGGAACACATTTTACAGCTAGAATGGTTATCAATCCTCAGCCAGTGTGGAACTGAGATACCGCAAATGAGTTAAGACATTAACACCAGTCAGATGGTTTCCATTTTAGCCCATAATTGGGTGTGTCAGTAGTAAATCCCATATTCTTAGCCAGAAGACCCTTGACCTCCAAACTAATGGCTTCCACATCAGAGGTTAAGGTTCTCAACCTGAATATCTTAACCTATAAAGAACCTTAGAAGGAAATGTCTTTTCAGCAGTTCTTGGTAAAAGCCCAATTTCTCTCTAGACTCTTATGCCCCCCCCCCCCACAAATTGATAAATTTTAATTCATTTTGATGAAGATGTCTGCTAATCTGCGGGGCCTTTGTGCATGTAATATGGATTAGGCACTTCAGCTCAGGGAGCTCAGTCATGATGCCAGAAAAGCCTCTTTCCACCACAGCTCTCTCGTTCATCTGGCCACAGGCCTGCTATGACTTCTAACCCTGTTCTCCCTCGGGACATACCCCGTACGACCACTTCTTCCATTCCCCCCAAGTGAGCTGCCCTTGCCCTCTTCATGTTGATAGAAGACTGGTGCAAGGGCAAGGGCCTTCCTCGCTAATTACACCAATACAGCACCAGAGACAGAAGCAGAGAGCCTTTGACATCAGTTTCATATTGGTCTTTTGTTCCTTTGTTCTATTGTGCCTTTGTAGACTGGCTGCAGGGTTGTCGATCATAACTTCCTGCTTGCCTGAGATTCATCCCATGCACTGAAGTGACTGGACACATAAAGCCAACCACTTTCAAACTCAAAGATATTCGCTTTGTTTGGTGTTCAAACGTGAAATACATTTTATTTATCTGAGCTTGTTATTTCCTTCCCCTCACACATAGGCAGAAGACTATAATGCAGCTCTGTCCAGTAAGACTTTCCACTTAACAGGTTATCTAAATTCAATAACACAGAAATCCCCAAACTAAGTGCATGCATGCTGCGCTGCATTAGAGAGGTGACGCACACAGAAAAGGAGAAACATACGAAAGCAGACATCTTAGTGTGCAGCTAAAGAAAAATATCTTTGGTCCAATAAAGAATATTCCACTAGGATTACTATAAAAAAATATATATTTTAAGAAATCTAAACACTGTACTGTAACTGCATAAAAGGCTTTGTGTGCCAGCTGGGATCTCAAACTTAAAGCTCTTTACGATTCTCTGCCTGAAAGCCTGTTTAATTTGAGAAAGGATTTTGAATTCTTGGGATTCCTGCAACGGCTTGATTCATTAAACAAAACCTTCAAATATCATGGCTCATCATGAGACCCCTATCAGAGAAGCCTTTTGGTTTGCAAATGTATTCTGATTGGTAAATCCACATAACCAGTACAGACAGTGTACTTATTATAGCCTGCAGATGTTCACCAAGGTAAGCTGTTTACTACCTCAAAAGTCTACAAAATATGGACTTCCTCCCCTCTAACAGTATGTATTTCAGCAATAAAAAAGGTTGTTTATATGGCAATCAAGCCACGAGCTGGAAAGCAGGGGAAAGATTGCAGAAGGGGGAGAGAAAAAACTCAACACAGAACCACTCGATCCCTCTTTAATAGAAAGCAGAACGATGGCAGCTGACTGGGGTTCCATCGTAAAGACAAACACGCATTAACTGGGATGTTTTAAAGGCAACAACAGAGGGTTTTTATTTAATGTCTTAAAGCTTTAATTGGCGCCTCTGTTATTTCCTCTTCAAGGGACTGAGGGTAACAGTAAACCCAGTGTCAAGGAGGAGGGCCTCCCTGGCTGTGGTGACCCAGCAACTGGCTGCCCTCATCGGGCCTCTACATCTGTAATCTTTACCAATTGAGCTCAAGAGGCTATGCTCCCCTGGCCCCCAGCTGCCAACAAGGCAGTCGTCTCAGCTAGGGCCTGGGAGACTAATCGGCCTGGAAGGTCCCTGTCAACCACTCAGCCTTAGGGTCACATGTGGAAGTGACTAGAGCTGTTCTAAGTCACCTGGGGATATTCATAAATCTCTAGACTGTTTCCTTAAGCTAATAATTGAGGAGAGCCACTTCTTCCCGTAAGTTGTGTCTGGCGATATTATGTACCAATTTTCCTCTTTCCACTTGCTGTCTCCTTGCTAGACAGGAAGTAGATATCTAAGGTAATAGCAGTAACTAAATTGCGCTCTAAACAGCCAGAGGTTTAGGTCACCTGGTGATTGTGTTCCAGAATATGCAGATTCACCACCTCATGCAGAGGTGCAAACATGGATGTCAAAGCAAAGTTAAGTCTTCAGGCTCCGACTTGATACATCACGAAAACATTTCAATGAACTTTATGTACACTAACTGTGTGTCTCTCGCATGTTTTCCTTCATGTGCTGTGGGTGAGATCCAGTATACAGACTGTTGAGCCAGTAAATCTGATACTCTCCTCTAGGAGAACAAGTGATCCTTTATGCGAACAGTTTACAGCTCCATATGTATTTTCAATTCAGATTTATTTAGTGAGGGGCTCGGTAAGACCCCTGAGGGATCCATAAGCCTTAGTGCTCCATCTCCACCTCTCTTGTTAGATTTACGTCCTACAACAACACAAACAAAACTCTTGTTTCTCCCCCAGGAGCCCAGCTGTGAATCAGAGCAGCTTCTATCTGAGCTAAACAGGCAACAACAGGAAGAGGTAGAGAAAGACACAAAATAGTTACGTTTACACTGTCCGGGCTAGGAGGTGGATGAAGCTGGGAATCACTGCAAAATGCGTAGATAGGGTTATGGTGGTAACACATGCTAGCCAGTCCATAATCATTTTGAGAGGAGACACAATTGAGGAGGTTCGGCCAAGTGAGGCTAAGTGGGATTGATGGAGCAAAGTTCAGGCACTTGCCCAGATTGAAGACGCATTGAGGTCTACGGTGAATACTGAGCTCCAGCCCCGGCTCACATACAACATGATCTGGGCTTTACACAGTCAAAGCTCTCCATCCTTCCTTGCATTGTCTTGTCTGACATGTTGAAGGATGTGAGGGAGTCGGGTGCAGACAAAGGCCTCTCCCGGCTGGCCCATTAGCTGGAGAGAGCAATGTCCAGAGCATTGGAGCATATCCCCTGCTCTCGGGTGGGGGCTGTTTTATTAATGAGCCAATCGAATGAGTGCAGGCTGGGGGCTGGTCACTGCTGACTGTAGGAAGCACCTTGGGCGGCCAGCCTGGTGAGTGAGTGTGTCTGGGAGTCAGAGGACCGATCCCTGCAGGGGCCCCAGCCAGTAATGTACTCCCTGGCGGGCCTCGGTGGAGGCACATTTGACAAATGGACTCTTTTAGCAGAGCTGTGCCGGGGGGATCTTGGCTCTGGTGTTGGCTCATGGCTGGTTTACCTGCCCACCGCCATGCTCGCTTCTTCATCTGCACTGTGTCCCCTGAGCTCAGACAGCTACTGACTGATAATGAGGCCATGTACACATGAATGGATGGGCCAGGCTACCAAAGACACAAAACGAGCAAGCACACATACATACACACAGACACTGAGCCTGACTGTGCTGAGACAGGCAGGGCTGGTGGGCTTACAGTATGTTGTTGGTAGCATTGTGCAGTTGGAACTGTGACTATGATGTCTGTGATAGATTACAGTGGAAAACTGTAGAAAGAAAGAAAGAAAACCTTCAACTATCTTTGGAAAAAATAGGGTAACAAACAGAGCGTAACATGCAACGATTACTATTGGTCATTTGACAATATTTGGATAAATCTCTGATTAAGCAAAATAACTTACAATAACAACGATTAACAAAGATTTGATTTGGCTTCTGGGAAATATTTTAAGATTTTGTTTCGACAGTTAATTTACTCCTGAATTCCATGTGTCATGTCTAAATCAAACAGAGAAAGGAAGTCGGTGCTTTGGCATTTGCGGCACACAGTCTTTCCACAGATAGAACTTTTTGTTGACATTTATCTAGCACAAAAAAATCAAATCTTTAACGGACTTTCTTTTTTTTTGGGCAAACAATCTCTTGTTCTCTAGTGGGGTGGCAGATGCTGAGGTGGGAGACAAGCATTGCTACAGATCTTGATGTGTGTAAACAAGGAGCTGAGTGCATTTGTGTTTTCTTCATGCGGTGCAGGATTGTGACAAATTCCAGAGCAAGTCTCTAGTGAGTCCCACTGCTTTGGTGTCAGCACCGAGCGGCTGTCTGCGCGTGATGGAGCCGAGAAGCGCTGAGCACCGCGGCCTCCCTTGGGATGCGTGCCGAACAAGATGTCGCCTGTCAAGCGGGGAACATTTGAAAATAAATAACATCAATGATGATTTCAGTTTACTTGTCACGAGCGTGTGCGCTTTGAGAAGTGATGCCATCACTCTGCTGGGGACGCAATCGCTCCTCTTCCTTTTCCCCCCTCTTCTGAGACAGGCCTCGGCTGCCAGACGCACTCCATTTCCTATTCAGATTCAACATCAATCTGTTGGGGGCTCCAGATATCAGTCTTAACAAGCTGCACGGTGAGACGTGTGCCGTGATCATTCATTAGAGCCAAAGAAATAACAATTGTGGATTACTCGGTGGCTCTTCTCTAAATCTTAAAACATATCTGCTTCCAATGGGCAAAGTACTTACATTGCTTTGGATAACCTGGATGCATATGATAGATTATGATTATATGTGCTCTATTACACACAATTAGAACAAAACATGTTCCATTACTTACAGCAATATGAATGGCTTTATGCATTTTGGGAATTCATATCCCTCTAATCTGTGTTATATTGAACTGCTAATGAAAATGTGCAGTCCCAATGTAGCCATCTAAAATCAGACCAATAATTAAAGTCTGATTCCAGAACAATTCCAAGGTTAATTTATTAGCCTTGGCTGGAACTCAGTTTGTTCAATAACTCAAAGCAAAAGGACAGGTGAGACCATTCATCAGATACTCAGTGTGTGTGTGTGTATGCATACCTATGCACTCAATTTGGCCTCAGCACATTGGAACGAAGCCGAGCAGGGGAGCCTGAACCGATTGCAGTCTCAAAAAAGACCAAAGAGCACTTGTAACACAAAGAGTTTCATCTCAGCTCCTTAAGGAGAACCATCTGTTGTAAGGCAGCCTTTCTCTCGCTCTCTCTCCTCAGCTCTACAGTCGATCGTAGGTCAAGAGCAGGAAAACAAATGTGCACTGTGCACATGTGTCTGTCTGTCTGCCATTCCTCCAGCCAGAGATTACATATCAGAATGTTCTTTTGGCAGCGCCGCAGAAGAGAGAGGGGGAGAATAAAGTCCCAGAGGTATAGACGAAAGATCTGACTTCCTTAGAAAGGCATCATAAATTGTTTGCAGAGTGGTTGTCTCTTGAAGACTGGGGCTAATCTCAAGTGGATGGAGACTGTGAGGAGGGGAGGTGTTGGAGAAAATGCAGTGGGGCTGGATGAGGTGAAGGAAAATGTGGTGAACTGAAAGATGGGGAGTGTTAAGCATCTGGGTTTGGCGGTCATATAGAGGGGACGTCTGAACACGCTTGTTCCAGCCTCCTTCTTGATGTTCGGAGGCATGACCTGCACTGTCAAAGCCAGCAATCCCACCTGCCCATGACCACTCTGGCAACACACTCATGAGACAGGAGGACCTGAGGGAGGTCAGGCTTATCTGTGTCTGTAGCTGGGTATGTAATGACAGGTTGCACAGACATGCATTTCTACCCGTCAGCATGTAAGTGTGTGCCATGGTCTTTCATCACCCCACTCCCCCCTCCATGTCGTCCGATTTCCTAGCTAGCCTGCACAAAGTGAATCAACCTCTTGCTGTGCACCTCAGAGCCACAGGCCTCTAATGCATCCATGTGTTTCCCTCTCACTCAGCACATACAGTGTCTGCCTTTGATTTGAGGCTAGTCTGAGGGCCGATCGATCACAGTTTAAAGGCCCCTAATCAGGAACAGGAAAGAGGGACGAATAAAATCATACATCATGGCTCTTTGGCTGCCGGCCTGCTGATATTCTGTCTGCCATGCTTTCTCTCTCTCACCCCTGTCACTCTCAAACAACCAGAAGCACTAAGAGCCACTCTTTACATTCAGGAAGAAGAGATGAATAACCCAGGGCACAAGCTAACAAACAAAAACGTAAAAATGAAAGAAAAATATACGAATGCTTCGCATGCAAATTATGGAGAAAGACTCATCTGTGGCTCTCCTTATAATAAAACGCCCAATGAAAGGAAGAAGTTATCAAATGTAACACAACTTGTGCGGCAGACCCCATTTCCCCAAAGTAGCTCACTTTTGATTCATGAAGCATAATCCATGACAAGCACAGGGGCTTAGGATGTTGGTGACCAAAAGAAGAAAGGGATGAACAGGGGGAAACAGAGTGAGGAGTGAAAGAAAAGAAAGCAGAAGGGAGTATTTGGAGCAGAAACCCAGAAGCCCTCCTGTCACTTGTGGCCTGGTGGAGCCTTTTATCTATGCCTTCTCAAACGGACTCATGTCGAGAGTTGAGAGCGGGAAGGAGGGTTAATGAGCACCATTGACTGCCATCAGCCTCAACAGTGCCCAGGCCCCTGGCCTTTATAAAAGAATCATATCATTCCACCCTAATTAAAAGGCAATGCTTTCACCTGGAGGGTGACCCCTCTGAACCTGCCTCCTCTCTCCCTTTAACAACCAACCCCATTCTCTCCTCACTTTCAATCTCTCCATCCAGTGATTCCTTTTCCTGCAGTCCAGATCCCAATAGAATGGTGGGCTGTAACTGGTGTCATTTATTTAAAAATTAAGAAAGAACAGTGGCTGCAAAGAACATGTCTAATAGTCACAGGGAGGCAGAGTAGATGGAGGCTTTAGATACGTCTACCTCATCCTCTCCCTTCTCCTGTCACCAGTCCCACCGCTGTGTTCGATCGTTCTCACAGGTTGTGGGATTAATTGACTCTGTTCTGGGGTGCTGGGGAGTCATTACTAATTTGGAAGGCCGTCTTAATGGATTACCAAAGAGAGCAGAGAAGTGAGGCCCTGTATCCCTGAATTCCCCTTTATCATGCTCCATCTCTCTGTCTCTCCCCCCTTCAAAGTACGATGCAACAAAATAGCCACAGCAGGCATTATTAATGAACTCGAATGGGTGCGGAGGGAGGAGCTCATTTCTTATTTATGAGACGCTAACCAACTGGCAACCTCCCTGACAGTCCTATTAATGATCTTTAGTGGCCCTCAGGCCATTCCATCTCCCTCTCTCTTCCCCACTACCTGTCTCCCGCCCCTCATCGTGTCCTGCCAACCCGCCTCTCTCTCTATTTGCAAACCCCCCATACCGTCTCTTAACATGGCAGGATTGAAGCATTGAGGGGGATGCAGGGATGGGGATGGGAGGTGGTGCAGGCTTGTAATTTGTGAAGGGGATTTAGACATTACAGGGGGAAAAAGGGCTCTCTTGGGACCAGGCAGTTGATCAGCCGTGGCCCCGGTGGAGCAAGCCAGACAAATAACAAATGACAGCTCTGTGATTAAATCAAACCTTCTACTTTAAGTGTTGAAGTATCTGCCTGTCACTAACAATCTAGGGCTGGTTAAAGCTCCCATCCCCTCCTCCCCCACTTAAGAGCCCTGCCTCCCTCCTGCTGCGGAGTCCCATCAAGCTCCCATCCCCTCCTCATCCCCAAGACTACCCCCACATACCGTCCTCTACCCCCAAAACACATCAATCAAACCACTCCCTCTGGACACCCTCCCACCTCCTCCCTCTGTACTCCTGGCTAGCCATCTACTCTCAGGAGAATGTATGAAGTGACACACACTCGCACACAGTCCTGTATGTGAAAACATCTCCACATACCGATAAAATAAGTGCTTTAGCATAACATTTAGAAACTAATGCAATGAAATAAAACAATGAAATTATCAGGATATATTTCAATCCACAGTAGAGCTGTGCTGCGCCGTAGAGAGCCATACCATGTCAACCAATACAGCATGGTTAGAATTCAATAGCAGCATCTTACCAGCTCATAATGACTTTTTTATTGACAAACCAACATGAATATTCATCGGGGTAAGTGCTCATGAGGGACAACCAGTAAAATAATGCTTGGTTCAAAAATATTTTCCTACAATTATTGGGGTACACTTCAGTAATTTGTAATGATGCTGTACTGGTGAGCTGCCGTACTTCGCCTGGCTTTAAACTAAGCTGCATCAATTACTTTTCTCTTTTCTTTTTTACATTTCAGTGTGCAGTGCCTCTCATATTAAAAGGTCTTGTGCATGCATGTGTTTGTGTACAGAGAATCGACCTGATTCTCACACATGGGATTCTACACAGGTCGCAGGTATAAGCTTAATATGAATTGATTGTGGCATTGCTATATTTTATTATTCTTGATTCAATATATTTCAGAGTATATTAAATTAACTTTATTGGCATACCATTTTCAGTTCACACTGGTTTATAATCTGTTTCAAACCTAATAAATAAAGAAATGATAAAGTCAGACTAAATGCTTTTGAGTAACCACCATGGACATGGATCAGGAGTGCTGTTTTGGTCTTTGGGTCCATGCCCTGCACGTTTTGTTTTTTACTGCACAACCTGTGGTTGAGTCAAAACAGTCTATGATGACATTAAAAGACTGCATGATGCTCTGCTCTCCTATGTATCTCTGTAGCCTGTTCACACAACATTACCATCATTACGCCTTGCGGGCAAAAAAGCTCCCCTGCACCAGGACCCAACACGCTGGGAGTCAAACTGGGGCCATTGGGAGAAGGGGTTGGAAAAACATTTAGGATTTTCATCAGATCCAGCTTCGCCGCCACTGCTGGCCTGACTATCAGCAGATTTTATTGTCTGCTGAGGTAAATGGATACGTTATTAAACCCTGTGGTGGGCACATAGAGCAGTGAAACAATCCCTGGAATAGCACACATTTACAACAAGTGCCATGACCGGCTAGAACGAATAAGGAACAGGAAGAGTCTGGTTAGGGAAGTTAGCTGACCTTATAAAATGTCTGGCTGCTTAGCTGCTCTGCTGCACGTTGGGCAGGCCGTTGATGTTGGAACAGTGACATGATTTAAGGCTAAATTAGTATTCATCACACCAGTCACAAGCCATTAATCTAATATACCCAACATGAAATGATATGCAAATTGTTGCCCATTGTGATTCTGTACCATGCGTCAGTGCTCCAAAATGGCCACTGCTGCGTCTGCATTAAGATCTGCACAATGAAAATATAGGTGCTCTGCCTCGCCTCCATATAAAATGTGGCTGATCTCAAAAGTCTTTGTAATTTAAATGCATTTGATTTGTAGGCTGATTCACAACCGAGAGACAGATATACAAGTATATTAAAGCTGCCCAGCATGTGCATGTGCCATGTTAGTTCAGGGGATATCGTGTTTGAGAGTCGCTGCAGACTTGAAATATGTTTGTATTTTGGAAATGGAAAACAGTGTCTGTTCAGCATCAATTCATTTTCTAGGTGTCTATGGACGTTTTCACGTTTTTATGTGTAACACACATTGTGGGTGGAATATCACACACTAACTACATTTGTCCATATTTTTTGTGTTTATTATGATTTTAAGGAGTAATGCAGAGTTGCTGCTTTGGGCCCACGAAGCACACTTTCCAATAAGGCTAAAGGGCTTCTGTTATACAACATGTATTCATTCATTCATTGCTAGATGCCTACTCGTCTGATAATCATAAATCAAAGCTTATTGCTTTTCTTCAATAAAAAGGTGTAACCAATGTCTACTGTATGGATAGCAACATACCTTTTATCTACAGCATACTGTATGTAGAAATTAATTCTGATAAACTATTTTAGGCATCTGTGTGATTTGCATGGCTGTAAAATGCTCTTAATCTTTCAAAACTCAATTAATGAACAGAAACAGAACGATGGGACCATTTTCAGATGAAACTGGGCAGTAAATCATTCACACCTGCTCCACAGCCTGATACCTGTGCAAATGGCAGCACCTGGGTGCACAGAGCAGCTTCCTGCTCCCCACTCTCACCGTCTCTCTTTGTCTGAACGAAAGCAACAGAAACCAGCGTCTGTTATATTACAGACACGATCAGATGAACAGCAGTGATTAAACACAGCGTCACTGCTTTCAATAAAAAATCCTCAAAACAGGAAGTTAATAATATGGATTCCAGATAAAGCGGTGTAGAAAGAAATCACTTCCAGCTACTTGAAGCTAAATACCAAACGAAGACTCACACATTGCTATTCTTCTTTGTGACTCCATCTTCTCACTGTTTAATAAGCCAATCATTCGTGTATGTTTTATTTACATGCATATTGATTTGGCTGTGCACAGAGCATTGATGTGATAAAGATTATGCATACAGGTCAAACAATGCATGGTCTCCAGAGGTTATCAACAAAGTCAACATTGACCTCAATAATGATTAGGTATCAACAGTGTAAAGCTGTTGTGAGGTTTGAGCTCCTCATCTGCACACGGACACCTCCAGTTGTAAATCTGGCAAAACAAACAATATACCCAGACAATGTTTTTCCGCACCTCACCGTAGTAAAAGGACATCAGAGGACAATTGTTTCTGGCCGTGTGCCCGGCTTTGAGGCTGAGGCCAGAGTCTGAGTCAGGGAATATGCCTGAGAACAGATGCTCAGGAGACACGGGCCACAGAGGTCCAGGGAGAGCAATTAGCGCAAACGAAGCGGCTATGTCGTTAGCTGGTCTTTATTAGCCTCAGTGATCAGTTCAGAGGCCATTAGTCTCCTGTGATCAGAGACTTCCCTGGTTGGCTCGACCCATTACTGCCGTTTGTTATTGCACATGTACACGGTTTCAAGGTGGTGACACGCATGTGTTGCTCTCCGGTCATTGAAATTAGAAATCAGCTAAACAACATTTGGTGACATTCAAGAATTGAGAACAAATACTTTAATGTTTGTGATGTACTTTCTGTTCTTTGATGTGTTTGGCATATAAAGATAAAAACATGGCAGACTGTAGTAGAATTACTAGTTTTATTTATTTTTTGATCACTTTTAATTGATGCATCATTATTATCCTGTGTTTTGATGGATCATTTCACATCCCATGATTTAAAGAAAGACTTTAACTTCACTTTGGAGGATACAATTTGTGGCATCAAATGGATTTGTATTCACACCAATCGTCAAAAGAAGATCAAGCGTGATGTGTGTGAGTGAGTGTGTGTGTGTGTGTGTGTGTGTGTGTACAGTGCCTTCTCTTTAGATGATCTGCTGAGTGAACCGGCTCACTGCTTTGGCTCTGACCGGTACACATGTCATAATAAAGCAGATCCTTCTAAATATAAAATGTGCGATGTTGAGTTCACCCTGGGAGTCACGATGTGAGCGACTGCTGAAGTAACCCGCAGTCACTGCCTTCTGTTCATCTGCTTCTGCTTTGTGTTATTTATTTTCACAACTATTTGAAGTACCTCGTCTACTCAAATGTGCCTTGCGTTTTGGGAATGGTAGTACAGAACGTCTTGCTCTGTACCTCGTGTGATATCACTGGCTGGTGGGGGGCTCTGGGACATATTCTTGTACACCTCTCTTCTCTGTCCTGTGTTGCATGCTGGGAAAGAGCCGCCCTGCGTGTTGTTCCTCTTCTTCGTGCGGGCCCTGAGAGACTTCCCCGCTAATGTTCCCCTCCTGTTTAACAGCAGTACTTCCTGGAACAGCCCCCCTACTAGTCATCAGATGCTACATTAAGGGAGCACTCTGAAGTCTTCCTCCACCACTAAGGGCCCCTGATAAATATCTTATGCGGGAGAGGATTCAAAACATCTCTCCTATTACTAGCCTCGATTCATTTTTTACAGTCCCTCGAGCCCCCCATCTGTCCTGCACTTCAAACGCATTTGAATGCTCTGAGATACTTTCCCTATTCTATCCTATGGGATCCATGTGAAGGTAGAGAAGGGAGGGGGATGTGAGGGGGGGTGGTGGAAAGAAAAGAAATATGACAGAGCCAGGAGCTTTGAGCAGCAGAATGTGCCGAAAGCATCTCTCCCATCACCTTCCTTTCTGAATATTCTCCACGGAGGGGAAGAAAGAAAGCATTTGAAGGAGAGGGAGAGGAGGGAGGAGGGGGGAGATTTGTGGTTAAAGCGTCATTGTCCAGCTCAGAGCTGCCACTCTCTGTCAAATTATAACACGTCCAACAACTCAGCTTTTTCTCATTCGCAATTACAAATTAGTCCATTAGGCTGTCGGCTGCCTGTCCCTTCTCCTTTTTTGTGCTGAAAGGGGATGTGTGTGTGTGTGTGTGTGTGTGTGTGTGTGTGTGTGTGTGTGTGTGTGTGTGTGTGTGTGTGTGTGTGTGTGTGTGTGCGTGTGTAGACCCATAAGGGTGGGCAGATGGGAGGGGACCTTCCCTGGGTAGGAGATGGCAGTTTTAAGCCACATAACGAGACAAACAAGCAAACCGATAGTTGTAATTTGATGTGATGTCGACAGTAATTGTCTTTGATGCCGTGTGTAGGCGAGAGGGTGGAATGGGGGCGCGGCGGGTTGGCCTTGAAGTGGTAGTTACGGAATATAAATTGGGGCTGCCGGTTTTCTGAAGGTATGACAAAAATCCAGACGCTCATTTTTGCGAGGCCATAACGACAGCGTTTTAGTCAACCACCCTATCAGCTTAAATGGATTTTATATTAGCAGTGAGAGCATGGCTAACAACACATCTCAGCTGAAAGAAGCCCAGTCCACATAGAGTAAAGCATACATTTTATATCTTTCACTAAGGCTTTTTTTGAGACCATTATTTTCACCTTTTGAATCAGATCCATTCACAATTCAAGCAAAGTCCATTTGAGGTCTCGATGAAAGATGTGCACGAGACCAATTTAGTGTAAAGTAAATAATAGGGAGACACTTATTCAAAAGGTGTTGATCCGATTGAACTGACATCCCTGTAAATCACATAGAATGTCATTATTTCCACCCAACATGTGCATTTATAAAGCTTCAAGGTGGCACCTCTGAAAGGGAATTCATTACTGGACAAGCCCTCGACTCTCCACTTCTCTAGTCGGCCAAGAAGGACGTCTCTTATTATAATATAACTTGATGGCGCTCCCTGTTAATGCAGTTTTGTTACAACTTGGTAGCCACTAAGTCCAACTGTTCCTCCCTTCTGGCCACTATTGCAGCCAGTTGCTAAATGCCAATGCCCAGATGAGTATTTCTGCCTTGAACAGCACCCTGTGGATCGAGGTGGAAAGCACAACCACAGTGTCTTGAATTAATAAGGCTGCTCTCATTTTATCAATAGGAGAGTAAAGCTAATGAAATCATGCAGGAATTAAGTTGTTTAAGGGCTAAACTCTTGTTCTTGGCGGACGATAATGAGCATGCTCTGTGGGAAGCCCCCTCCAACCTCCCCAGTCTATGTGGAGCTCCTAACATCGCTTTCATCCAGCGGGTCTAAAAAAAAAAAAAAAAAAGGACACAAGCAAGTCTTTCAAAGGACAAATACGGAGTGGGGGGATTTGGGGAGCCCGGGTGAACTTAATAAGCAGGGATCTTACAGATTTAAAGGTACTGCTAAAAATTTATGGAGGCATGTTTGGACGGGGGCCACAGTGAACAGCTTGGCCAGCTGAGCAACATCACAGCGGGACGCCTAATAAGCCCTGCGCAATTTTTCACCCCATATTTTATCAATAAAAAAGCAGTTTAAACAGCCTCCCCCCAAACCGCAGCCGCTGCACTGCCTGCCATCTGGAGCCCTCTTTCATTTTACAATCCAACTGTCATTAAAATGCTTCTTGGCAGTTTACAGCTCGTTCCCCCTGTGCAGATGTGGAAGCGATCTTCAGACGGGGCCCTCTGATCAAAGTGTCCGCTGCTGTCAGACAGAACACTTACCACCCTCAGGCTACCTCCCAGTCCTATCCGGACTTAATGCCCCCAATTATTTATTTATTTCCACACTTCTCTATTTATCAGGTGCACCCCCCCCTGCAGAGCTGGGGTCAGCTCCAGTAGCTGGCAGCGGATGCCTAAAGGTTACAGGAGCAGGACTTGGGAGAGGTTGCAGGTTAGACATGTTGTTAAGGTGCTGTAAAGAAAAGTTGTAACTTTGCTAAATGAACTGGTGGAGTTCACATGAAGCTGAAAGTATATGTCTAAACGGAAAGAATAATCCAAGCCACTCTATCTGACTCCCCCATACTGTGGGGAGGGGGGAGTGGATCCAACTGAGCCGAAAATATTTGAAGATCCAGAAAAAATAACAAAGATTAAGATAAACTTTCAACTCAAAAGCAGTCATTTATTTTCAATACAAGGTCCAATAGCTCAAGAAGAAATAGAGTTGACTCTCAATCACCTACAGTATGATGTAATGGCACTACTTTCCCTGAGGAATAAAAGTATTTTGTAAACAGATGTGCTCAGATTGAAATAACACAACACACTGCTTCCCTGTAAACAGGATTCCAATCCTGCCTGCTTTTATTTCCACCAAGAAAACACCAGTGGAGCCCAAACACACTGTACTGCAGGACAGTGTGTGTTAAGCCTGGGACAACTAGCATGCCAAGAGTAATGAAAAGAAATATAACTTACTTACAAACTGCTGACATATATCATTCCTATAAGTCACTAACAAGAGATAAATGTGAGCTTTGTAACCTAATAACATGAGCGTTTCTGGCAGCAGACACAAAGGTGATGGCAGTAGGTCAACCCGTTGGCAGTGTCTCTATATCATATCACGCTGCCACATTCACTGTGTGCACATGCATGACTTGCAGGCTGCCCAGCGACCCGCGGCCTCCTCACTGATGTGGCGCGGCGCGCATGGCGTTAATGCTCCGACCGGGTGTTGATTGAGCTCCCCTAAAGCCAGTGACGCATGTTGCCTTTGTTTGGCAGCCGTCCCAGTGTAAGAACTGGGGCCATATTCCGCCTGTCAGTGCCATGTGTTCGCTCTCCTCAGAGCACAGCGGCTGATGCCACTCAACCACCAGCCCCCTACCTTCCACCCCCTGGCATCTCTGTGGGCACCCCAGGCCTAGCAGGTCTGCACTAATGAAGTCAAATTAATTTAATGGATGCCCATGCCGCCTGCGTCTGTGGTGCTTGGCAGGGGGACGGTTGTAATGCTGGTGTCTGTCTGTGGCTCCAAACCTCATACAGCACATATCCAAGAGCTGCAGTCGGTCTTCAGTGGATCAGGATGAAAATTACAAGCATATCGGCTTCAGTCTTGCCAATGAGCCCTGCATGACTCAGAATTGATCTTCCGTGCCCATAAAAACTAAAGTGGCAGGGAGAAGTCTACAGTTAACTTCGGAGAGGGACCAGGTGTGTCCACTAATTAAAGCCCACTGAAAAGGCGAAGGGAAAATAACTGGCAAATGAACATGAGTGACAGCCATCGTTAATACCTGCTTCCCGCTGCCCCCTGAGCCTAAAAATCCCCCTGTTAACTTTTATGGAGCACCCTTTGATACAATAATTATTTTTTTCCCTGTAATCTTTCAAGCCCTGTACCTTTTCCCCTGGCTGGCACAGATCAAAGCAGGCTGGTTTTCTGCATAAGGAACTGCAGGGGCTGAGGTTTCTGGCTTAATTGAAGGCAGCTGGCCCCTGTGTGTGTTTGGGCCTGATCTCAGCATGCTCGCCGGGGTTCTCGGCTTTCCACATCACATACACATTCGCCCACGGAAAGTTCCCTCCAGAGCCCAAGTGACGTGAAGGCCTGTAGGGCTTGAGGTCTGGCAGTGGCCAGCCCATCCACAAGCATCTGAGTGTTTAGATTGACTTGGAGATGCTCAAGTGGTTAGCAAAAGAAAGATGGAATATATTTCTCTCAGTGGGTGGGAGAGAAGCTCCGACTCAGTGCTCACTTCCTCTACTGTCCATCATCACCATTATGAGGGCAGCAGATGATCCTTCCAATGAAGACCCATGGTTGTGGCCTCACTAGGACACATTGGGTAAATGGAGACAGAATCCAGAGCCTCAAGACATAACAATGACCAGTGAATTCATGATTAACGTGTGTTGATTTTCCCTCGTAAAATTTGCACAAAAATAAGACTAGCGTATCTTAGCTGACTGGCCTCTTTGTCTGAGAAGGGAATTGAAGCTCTCTAAACATTCTTTTCGCAGCCACAGTGGACCTAAGCTCCATTTACTGATGTATTCCTGGCCTAAGAGGAAGCAATGCTTCTTTAGGGAAACATTATCCCCGATGGCACTGATTCCTAATAACAACAGGGAATTCTATATTTATCCCTGATTGCATATGCCTTTTGTTGTGGAGGGAAAGCAAGTCTTCTTGCATTAAGAAGTCTTGTGCAGACAAGCCAAGGCTGGGACAGACACGAGTCTTGGTGCGCCAGCTCTAAACGCACACAAAGTCTGTCTTGCATTTCCAGCCAGAAGAAATGTGTAAGTAATTACAGTCCAACCATGTTTATTGAATAAAAACCCACTTAGACATTATGTTTATGCACGATCAGAAACACTCAAATCTTACATCCACGTACACAAAAACATTTGTGTCTTTTTTCTCTTTTCACTAAACATCTGCACCCAATATGGAGTTAATTTTACGTTTATTACTCATGTGGAAAAATGTATATAGTGCTTGGATTGTTATTCAAACACAGGCCACTTGAAAAACAATAAATGCTGTGCAATGCTGCTTTGGAGCACAGCGGACGCACACTGAGCACAGGGTTACTCAGTTTAGCTGCCTGTTTAACTTTGTGTCCAACAACGGCATGAAGATTACTCCACTGCTGTAAGAGTGCATCATTCAGAACATGTTAAAGTGCCTTCAGGTGAATTAGGTTAGGCAGGTTTAATGTTTGATTTACGTCTGTAATCAAATTATTTAAAAAGAAGTGCAGTAGATGACGTTATGCAACCAATGAAAGCTGCGGACCTCTTAACATTACATACTAATCTTATTTCATGTTAACTCAAATGCAATCATTCGTTAACAGCGGAGCATTAAAAGAATGCGTTGTCTAAAAATAATGCAATTTACTTGTGCAATTGTTTTCCACAGTACTAACAATGATCTACTAATACATACAGTATCAGTTGGATGTAATGTGGCACCACAGCTGGTGTTATACTTCACAACTTCTCTTGCTTAATATGCCATGTCATGCTTTCTCTATCACTGTATCATTGAACTGACGAGATCTCGAGCAGAAAATTGTGCAATCGAGCATTTCACCTGGCTGCTCTCAGGTGGGAAAACTAGTGATTGAGGAAAACTACCTGTAAAAATGGATCTGGTTGAGGTGGAAGAAAAACACATACCGAAACCCCATGTTCATCGAGGCAACAATAAGTCCCTCAATAACAATAATCACAAGCTGTTGAACATGGCTGAGTGGTGACTCAAAGCGTGAGCAGAGCACTGGTGTTTCAAAGAAAGAGGGCAGGGTGTGTGTTATAATTTACCAGAACAAAGGGACGACTATTTGTCCGATTAACACCCTCTGCCAACACAAACAGCTTCGCTGAGTGGAGGCAGTAAGTGAAAGAAGATTACAGTCTTGATATTTTCACACCTCCCCTGCTCTGAGTGGCTGGCGTGGTTTTGCTTGCCACAATCCTTCTATTTTCATCCTCAATGCCAACATCAGTGCTAACCTTTAAGAAAGAATCTGGACCAGGCTATTTGGTGCCACATCAATGACGCCACGGCCATGTTGACTGTCCCTGCATCGCTGTATGACATGCATTGCTAGTGACAAGCAGGCTTTGCTGATGTCAGTTGGCTGTGTCTTCTGGCTGGCCCTGCAGAAGCTCCAAGTTTTTCTCTGTCATCACGCCTCTTCTTCCCAACATGCACTAGGGCTGGGTTTCACCGCTGAGCGTGCCCTTACACTCACTTCCCTTCAAGCATGTACACAAACTCACATCAAATACTGCTAATACTAAAGGCGTCCTTCCTCACATCAGAGACAAATCCAAATGTGCTCCCTGATCACCGCATACTTGTGCACTCAATGCACAACAGATGTATCTCTTGACAACCACAAAAAAAGAAAATGACAGTTTGCAGAGCACATGATTTGGGGCTGACCAGAAATGTGAGCAGTTCCAAACAGCTCAATATAAATTAAAGAAATAAATGTCTCAAGGTTCATTGCAATATCAAGATGTGAGAAACATCATGAGATGTTTATGTCTGCGAAGCTAGAAGCCCTCATGTAATCTTAAGGCCTTACATACAAACATTACCAAAATAAGGGGGGAACGGTTAACCATAAAAGTTATATGATGCATCTTGTTCTCGGGGCTTTTCTGTTTTGTTTCACTCTCTGGCTTAATGACAAAGTGAACACCATAGTGAATAGAGGAAGGAACTGAATAAGAGAAGAAAGGAGGAAGAGAGAAAGACAAAAGCAGGAGGAGAAAAATGACATCTCCATATTAAGGCCTGTGTTGCCGGTGTCAGTTCTAATTTCACAGTGCCTGTGGGGAGCTGAATGCAACCAGTCAGCTCTCGTCTCATCTCGTTCCTCCTCCATTTTGAATCAGGGCCGGCGAATCCCAAGCTGGGGGGAAAGGAATATTACTGGCAAATTGGTTTTAGATTAAAGGAGGTGGCGAGGCATTCTGCTTTCTCAGCTCTTTCCCAGGTGCACTTAATCTAATTTCATTAAAGAGATGAGGACGGATGATCACTTGTGTCGAAGCATTAAGCCGGTCCATTTTTCCCGTCCATAAAAAAACGTTAAGGTTGTCAGCGGCCTGGTGGGTGGCCTGTTTGTTATTGAATATGATGACTGTCGGAGACCAATCTGGATCTTGCAAAGCAGCGGGGGGTGGGGGGGAGGAGGGTTTGTAGGAGGGGGAACACACCTACATGAATATATATTACTATTGCTGTTTTCCTATTCCAAGATGGCGACAGAAGGGAAGAAGTAAAAACGCACAGCGCTGGTAAAGACAGATAAAGACCAGGCAGTAAATAAAATAGGAGCACATTTCCAGAGGAGGATGGACATTTTAAGACAAAATGGAGCGGTGAGGGTAGCGGGGGTGTTGACGGATATGTTTGAAATGCTTGTTTTTTTGTTGCGGGTGCACTGCTTACTTCACAGAGCGTACCCCCCCTCCCCAATACATCAGCTGGGAGGATACCACTAGCTGACGAGCCATTACTGATAAGCCGGTAGAGACGCTCCGACGCGGTGATATGGCATTCAATCTGCACACAGCAGGGAAGATAAGGGGGTAGAGGAGGAATTAATGTGTCAATCAGAACCTGAGCGCTGCCTTGGCAGATGAGTAGACCGGAGCCATAAAAGAGCTCATAGACAGGATGTGGTAATGGTCCTTGGAGACTCCCCCAGAGACAGATACACTTTCTGCTGAGTGACTGCTCGGCAAATAGGACCAAATAGAATTAGCCGACCTCGGTGTGCTCCGCTGTGGCTATGGTGATGCGGCGGTGGCGGTGGTAGTGACACGAGGCCGCTGCGTTAAGGTCTGCAGAGAATATTAGCGGCTCATGCTAACGTTTCGCACACAGACAGGACAGCCACTATATTATTTGCACAGGAGAAAGAATACAGAGGAAATTGGAGGAGCCAGTGAGGATAGAAAAGTGGGGCCTAATGGAGATAGGATGACACTTCAGGAGAGTGCATGAACAAACTGCTCTATCTCTTTCCCTGTCTCCCCAATGAAAGAAAATGACCGTCTTGACTTGGAGTATCTCAGACATGTCAGAGGTTGACAGGATTAGCTGGTTGATAGAATAGAGGTTGAGCAGAGAGGGCTCAGGACGAATCTTCAACATTGGAATGGACACTTTGACAAAGACCCAGTGTTGGGACACTGATTGTGAAATTCTTGTCTGATTGTCGTAAACATTGACCTAAAACCAGTTTACCAGATGGACTGTAAGTATGTTACAGCAATAAATGAGTAACAAACCAAAACAAACCAATGAGCTATTGAAACATTTCTCGCAAAGTTAAATTAATGGGCTGATTCTAATGAGCTACGTAAAAAATATCTAACTAGTATGTATGTTAAATAACACATCACATTCTAACACTGTCCTCGTGTCGTCTTCTTATCACAGATGTCACCATTACACAAGCACAACCATTCATTCAACACATTTTCTGTGAAGCACTAAACAGCTAACACGTGTTCTGGGGCATGTAAGTACATTTTAATCAGTCACAAAGAAACATCAAGTGGTTCAAAGTATTTGGATCAAGAATAAAGAATGAATGACGTTCCCATTTCCATAGCACGGCCTCAAACAGACTTGAATACACTTAGTCCCTGTATTGCCGAGCGATTTACCCAACATGTGGTTAGTTCCTTCATGAGCATCTGATTTAGCATGGCTATGCCCAATAGCAGTAAAGTTAATTCTCCATGAGGATTTCTTAACTATGTGGCTTTTCGCCCAGGGTGCAGACATAAGCAATTCAAGGTCGAGGCTGTTTTTAGTTTGTTTCCTAACGAACACTGAATCCTTCTCATTGTCAGACGTCATGTAATCTCGGACATCAGATGACAGGCCCCCCCAAGAAGAAATGCCATTGGTGAGAACACAATACCCAGATTCTGATTGCTTGTTTCTTCAAGGTATGGGCAGACCCCAACCTCCACCCCCCCCCCCTTACAGCAGCCTCGCGCTGAACTGGAGGCGACCTGGCAATCTCAGAAGGATTCAAGTCTGACACGTTCTGGAAACACATCACTGCATCTGAGGCTTCACAAGGTGCAGCAATCCAAACTGACTTTGCTGTGGCAGCAGCTCGTCAGTTTTATTCAAAATACAGTGTAACTGATTGCACCCCAGGGCACACCTGCAAGCAATATTCTAATTAAGTTAATCTGTGAAATCCTGACAATGTGGCTGTTCAGGTGGCTGGTAATCTGATGTGAAAGGAGTCTTTGTTTTCATTGGAGAGATACAGGAGGAGCTGGCACCTGTTTCAGCAAAACGTTTCAGAAAATTATTGCTGTCGAGTTATCCTGAGTGCGGGCAATTACAAATGACAGTGTTTGTCTTTCTCCTCATGGAACCCAATTTTTACACCATCTTTTTTTTCCATCTGCTTTTGGTGATGGCCTGTCAAAGTGTCTTTTTCCCAGTCTTCTTCTTTCCTGAGCAATTTGCTACGGAGGATTCGCAACTCTCATCATCAACTTGATTATAATAATGTGTTTCCGAGAATATAAAAAGGTCAGCGCGGCTTCAGCTTTCATCCAGATGTTCTTTGCTTCTTGCACTCTTGGCAAATACATGTACATTAACAATGTACTTTCAAAGACTTTAAAACCTGTTTTCGAAATATGCTTTCGTTCATTTACACATCCTGTTGGCCACAAATGAAAGCTTTTCTTTGATTAATACCTCTGCTCCTGGGAATGTAACATTACAATCATTAGACCAATGAACATATTAATAGTTACCTTTGGGCTTCTTGGATAATAAGCTCTCAAATAGGGCATGTGGCTATGATTATGGGATGTCTGGCGTGACAAAGGTTCTAATTGCACTAAAGACTTTTGCATTATTTGTAATTTTTTGTATTAGTATTAATATTATTCACTGTAATGGTTAAAGTACTATGTTTTGTTTCTTTCAATGTCTCTCACAGTTTTTCATAGCTTTGCATTCAGTATTTATGGTTGGCAAGCTAAAATACCTGTACCTGATACATGACGTGCTGATGACAAGTGTATGAGAGGAGGAAAGTCTGACGAGGCGGAGCTGCAGTCTGGCTCTCGACAGTGGACTGCGTAGTAATTGGTACAAAATTCAACAATCAGATGGCTGAAAGCTTGGCAGCGATGTCTGAGAGTCCACCGTGTCTTGAACTGCATCCAGTTCCATCTAAACTGGCAAACACACCTGGTGCCAAATGCCAAATATGGAGCAGCTTTCTGAACAGGCCAACACCTCACCAACAACATAGCAACACCGCTGAGTTTCTATGAAACTGCCGAAACAATGCTTGTTTTTCCCTCTTCTTTTTCTCTTAGCAGCGTTGTTTAGTTTCGCAGTATCAAACTTTCATATATTAAATGTCAAAATTTGTGTTACTATATAGCACTGTTACAAGTCTCAAGTAACTGGTAGAGCATGAAGGGAAACAAAACCCTGAAAAGAAAAGACTCTGAGAGCTTCCCTCCTACTTTACTTCCCTCTCTGCCCCCCACAGTGATGCCAGGGAGCCGTATGGAGACTGACAGGCCTGCTACGTCTCTCTGCCGTGTCAACTAGCTCGCGCCCTCGGTTGCTTCTCGCTTCAATGAAGAGATAAAAGCCTATTGACTTGCCAGGCTACAGTTAATGCAAATTGGGCCTACTATCAATGTATTATTTATAGGGAGAGCTGCAGACATTTCCACAGAACTGGGAGCTAGGCTTACAGGAGATTAGGCATGCTATCTCATTCATTTACCAGGGAGTAATTGCTAAACTGTGGAGGAATTAGAATGCGTGAGGTTCCCCAAAGGCGTTTCATCTTGTAACCAGGTGGCTGCCATCAGACAACCACCTCCAAGTCTGCGATGAACAAATACACAGTGACATCACTGCTAAAATAATATGCATTTTCTTTAAGCACACTAAGTCAAGTGATAATAAAACTAACTTTTAAAGAAATGTTCAAAACCTCAAAGACTGTCCCATTAGGTGATTCTTCATTAATTCACTCAAGCAATATTGGAAACTGCACAAGTGAGCAGCTATCCTTCTCCGTTTCTAAAATGATTATGTGAATGTTTGATGTTATTAATTAGTACATAGGTCTTCAACAGGGGGTCCACGACCCCCAGGGGGTCCATGGAGGTACTGCAGGGGGGGTCGCAAAATTGTTTGTAGATAAAGCTAATTGTATCATTTATAATCTTTTTCGCTCCCGACACACATACCTACAGTCAGAGACAGAGCGGAGGAAAGGAGAGGGGTGAACTAAAAGAAATTTGCGCCGCGCAATGCAATATATACAGTAGGTGGTCCCTGCTCCACGATACACCAGTTTGGGGGTCCTTGGCCTGAAAAATGTTGAAGACCCCTGATATTAAAGAAAGCAAATAGAGGTATAGAATAGTAAAGTTTATGTAGCATACGCTATGATCTGGGCTAGAAGGAACCGAAAATATATTTAGACAGAAAAGTGCTCCAAAAATAATAGATGTCGTCTTTTTACACCGCAAAACAGAAAACACAGAAGAACAGCTTCTCGCTGTTCTGCATTTCTTTGTCACTTTCCTTCTCTGTGAGACGCAAATGATCAACAGTGTTGAGACCGGCACAGTGTCGTTTGCACCTCTTCTTTTTTTGACTGTTTCCCTTCTTTAGTTGAGAGCTCAAATTTGTTATTCACAACTCTCAGCCACTTCATGTGGTGGGTGAATAAACACAGGAAAAGCAGTCTTACCTTGTCGTCAATGTCACTCTCGCTGTCACACTGTAACAGAAAAGAGACAGACACAGGAAATATAAGGAATTATTCATTTGGCTCCCCCCCAGTAGCCCATAATCACTGCAGATGTTATTTTTGTGTGCAACCTCTCATTCCCTGACAGCTTTCAGTGCTAACGGCGGAGGATAAAGAGGGAACGGAGAGTGTGCTCGTCTAAGAGAGTTTTTCATGTTTGAAAAGCGGAACACTATTCTGGTGTTTCTGTGGCAAATTCAATGCTGTAAAGTTACAAAAGATGAGAATGAATAATACTATACACTGAGTTCTATTATACAGAGCCTGTTCAATGACTTAGCATTCAACTGCAGTTTGTCATTTAGCCTTTTAAGAGTTCTTTAAAATTGGACGATAGTATCTCAAGGACACAGAGAGCTTAGACTCTCTGAATACTCAACCACAGTGCCTATTAAGTGTGGTATTTTAAATGCGCCTTGTGCCAAACAAGTCTTTTAAATTTTTACGTGGAACATCTACAGGGATAAAGGAACTAAACAACAAGAGAGTTTGTACCCTGAAATATGCCTTGTATAGCATGGCCAAAGGCCACATTACGTTCTATTCAGTGAAAAAGTGAAATTAGTTTTCTTCAACACTTTAAATTCAAGTCCTTCGCCATTCAAATACAAAGTGATCAGGCTCCAATATCTAGAGGAAATGTGCATCCTTAAGTCCTTGTAACTGACAGATTAGTAGAATACTACCGATACTAAGCGCGTAGAACCCTACGAATTACACACGACCCCCGTTTCCCCCTCGTCTCAAAGAGGGTGTCAACATTTGCAACTTGAATCTTGAATTGTGGGAACAGCAATTACGTAAATGTTCTCTCCTCAAGTCTGACAAAAATGAAAGTGAAATACAACTCACGTATTACGTTTGATAAACGGTCATTTTAAAACAAGACGATGCTAATCGAGTCTCGCCGTCAAGGTTTACTTCCAACTCTGGACCAATGCAAGATGGAAAACAATGGATTGACAACTATAGAATTTAAAATATTGATTAGCTGTGCATACTGGGCAACATGGATGCACATCTCTCAGTAAATAATAACTATCAAGTATTCAGCCAAGCCATAATATAAATAGTGTTTGAAAATGTATAAAATCTGTTTTCCAGTTTTAATGGGCCTGGTGCAGCTGATAAATGAATAGTATAGCAGGCTGTGCAGCCAACTCCGAAATTCCAAAAATATTATTTTCAATAAATATGGGTTGTTCACACCTCATTCTGCGCTGTATTGGTCGATTTATTCTTTAACTGTTTTACAGGAGGCAGGATCGTAGTGGGAGCACCGGGGTGTCAGGTGTCACATGGCAAATGCTTTACATGGCTCACAGGTCAGGTGGAGTTTTACTCACTGAGGTCTGGACCGGTTCTGATTCGACTCAGACTAATACTGGAAATAGTTTTCACAAATGATGCGTGATGTTAAAGCAAAGTCAGTAATCCTGGCCTACATTAGATGCTTTATTAACACACATCCTGTCAGTTGAAATACTTGAACTTCTCTTCATGGTTAGCACAACCACATTCTTAATTTAAATCCAACCCACATGCTCCTTCCTTCCGTTTCTCACATTCATTTGTCGCTAAATGCTCTTGGCTGGTAACTCTCCCCTCCAAGACAATAGATAGTGGAGTTGTGGAAACAGGAGTGTTCGAGCTGCAGGCCAGTCCCACTGGACCTCACAGCAGGATGCATGAGGAGCAAAGCAACTCAAGCGAAGAGCCACATAGAAAGGGAAAGGGCCCCCAGTGAAAAACTGCCTTCAATCTGTCAATTAAGTCCCTGTGGCAACATATTTAAGTGGACCCTCTTTATTTTGTTTGACTCCCTTTCAGAGCCGGGCACAATGAGGAGGGAGCTGGGTCAATGGAGGCACAGCGGCCCTTTGTTGTGAGTGCGGTGGGTCCAAATGTATAATTAAGTAACGAGAGTAATCAGTGCAAGGGCTCAGTGGCCAAGATCTCTCAGGAGAGGGGA
This sequence comes from Cottoperca gobio, assembly GCF_900634415.1. Taxonomy (NCBI): domain Eukaryota; kingdom Metazoa; phylum Chordata; class Actinopteri; order Perciformes; family Bovichtidae; genus Cottoperca; species Cottoperca gobio. The sequence continues at coordinate 3,256,541 of NC_041363.1, forward strand.
GTGGGGGGAAGGGGAGGTGCTTCCTTCCCCGTGATTCATCCTACTCTGCAAAGACAAAAAGACAAGGGATACAGCAGGAGTCCTTGCTGGCAGAAGCTTTAAGAGAAAAACATTGTGGCTCAACCCCCTTAGGAGGGTTTATTGTTGTGTTTGCATCTCTATCTGCAGAATAACATGAAATGCCTGAGCTCCTATTGTTCATACTGAAGCATTCCTACACAAGACACAGAGCAAAAACATGGTGCAGGATAAATACAGTAAAATTATATGTTCAATCTCAGGCTTTCTACTTACTAAATGCATTTCTATTTATGATTACAGAGTCTGTCAGTGAACATGAAGAAAATACGTGTGAAACAACACAGCAGAACATGTCCCTTAGAAAAGGCCTGGCAACTGTATTATGCGTGTGTAAATATGCTTTTTTATATTATATACATTTAGAAAATACAATTAAAAAATATGTTTATACATTTACAAAACTATTTTGATAACTTGCTCTAAAATAAAGGAAAATGGCCATAATAGGTAATGAGTATAAATAATAAAATGAGAAAATACAACTTCAGTGTTAACCTCTGAGTACATAGCCACATGCACTGGGATTGGAAAATGCCAAATCTCTCTGCAACATTTTCTCTTGTGTGATTGTTTAATAACCTTAATTTGGTGGCTCGGCTTGTCAAAAGACCTTCATTACAGAGTGTAGGGCATTAAGAGGAGAAAGTGGCTTAGGCTTCTTGTCAATCAATTCCCCATTCAGACTGCGGATTCCAGACAAATTAATTGTCAGCCATTTCTATGTGGTTGTTAGGGGCACATCACAACCTATAATCACCACCCATTTGTCCACCACTCTAGTGAACAAATGAAACGCATTCAAAACACTGTTTTACTCCATCTTTGAATTACAATAAAAAGGAAAATTGATCCAATCTCCATCTTTGCCCTACCCCTGTGAAACCGGTGTAAATGTATTCTTAGCATGCAGCTGAACAGATGGCTTCCATCTTAAAGTGCTTGTGAGTTCCTCTCCAACTCTGGGGACGAGTTCAAACCCTAGGTGATGGAGATGAACAACTGGCACGGGCTATTCCCTGGGTGCATGCTCGGCCTTGTTGTTGCAGCAGTAGCCATGACACTAGAGATGAGGCCTCACAAGGCTGGAACTGGCGAGGAGGAAAAATAATATCAAAAGAGCACAGCATGGTGCTTATCCTTTTACAAGAAGCATGCACTGCAGCAGAGCGTAAAGAGGAATACTAGCTAGGGCTCAGACAGAGACAGACACAGCACAGCAGGGGAGAGAGAGAGGCAGGTGGAAAGGGGGAACAAAACAACAGTCAGAACAGGCAGGGGGGATGCTATAGATTGACGGGATGGATGGAGGTAGGGTTAGAGCAGTTTTTGTCAGTATTGTATGTGATTGCCCTGTTGGGCTATTACACTTGGTCAAAGAAAAGAGGACAATGCACCTATGAATGTAAAAGATTGGCTCCTGTTTGTGAGTGCCTTAGTGTGAGAAGAGGACCACGTCATTTAGCACCCGATGCTTCTTTGAATATCTACACTGGCTAATTTTGTTTTTTGCAAGGCTATATGTGAAAGCCTAATGGTGAAAATGCAACCCCACGCAGGAACCTCCCCAGACAGCACGTCTGGTGGTCAGAGGGGACATTGTTAAAATGGGAGAGATGTGCAGCTCACTAAGCTGCTGACAGGAACCAGGCCCCTAGTGGTTTGTGTCTATCATAGATGTTCACAAACCAAACAAACCCAAACCAAAAAAATATTGGCTTGCTATTCAGAGGCAGGGAGCAAGCAGCAACATCTGCACCTGGCAACCGCCAGCTACGAAGGGTAACAGGGGACCAGCTTCAGCGGATGGCTCATCTACAACCCTCCCTCCCAGCATCCCACCTTCCTCCCCTCAGCCAGCACATCAGACGGATGCGTTTGACATTTACACAGCTTTCAACACTTCAGAGACAGGAGATTTATTCCGCTAGCGGCCCTGGCTAGAGCCAGGCCTCGACCTGGGCTGGCCCCCATGACGACCCTGTAGCTCAGCCCTGAAATGAGGCAGGGCTGAGGAAAGAGGAGCAAGAGGGAAAAAACAGAGAGAGAGAGGGATAGATGTCTCGATTCTCCTGGACATTTTCTCTGCCAGATTCCGATAGACGTGCAGGAGGAAGACAATAAGCGTTGCGCATCCCGGAGCACATTAAAACGACCGGCCAAATTAATCACGCAGTTCCACTTGTCACACTCGGAGGACAGTCTGCCATGAATTGTGCCTCAGAGGTGGAGAGAAGAAAAGAGGAGGAACTTGCCCGGCGTCGCAAATGCTGGCACGGCATCAACGACTGTCTGCCTGAATACTGATCACAACCCTGTACTTGGTGCAAGAAATCTAGAAGAAAATAGGCGGAAGAAGAGTTTCCTGAGCTGCTGGCATTTAACTGTCATTGTCGGTTCCTACTCAAAATATGTAATAAATAAAATGTATAAAAGCAAAAGAAAGAGAGCACATGCATAAAAGTATTTGTGCTTTGATAATGCATTTTGTGGGCTGTAGTCTATCAAAGTCAAAGTAAGAAGTAACCAGACTATGTTGTAAAGTATGTGAGATGAAATGGTAAGTGGAACAGTGAAAGGGCAAACAGGCTGTCTGCAGATTTCACACTATTCACAAGTTTCAAACTGTTCGCCATTCATGGCACTCCAAAACAGCATTGCACTGACTTTAACACTGAGTTGATCGGTTTGGGATGTCTACATCTTGACTCCTAAAATATTAACATTGCCTTGTACCAGTGATTGGATGTCTTATTTAATTCAAAACTTGATAAGTGACAAGAAAAAATAACTAAACATTGAAGAAGGGCCACAAAGACTGATTTAACAGCCAGACAGCCGCAGCACTTGATCCCTTATTGGTGACAAGCCAAAAATGCAAAAAATGTAGACATCTTGATACTGACAAGAGAAATGGCTTCAATTTAGAAGACATCTCTCCAAGGACATTTACTGAGATACTCCTGATTGTGAGGGAGAGAGTACCGACAAGACACAGAGGGAGTAATGGTCCATTTAGATAGTCGAGGACCAAAGCAATGTTGGATACTAGTGGAACAACACCAATTTCCTTCCGCAATTTCCCTCCTGCGGGTGCTGGGATGAGGTGTGGGGACGTAGGCGGCGTGGCCACTCTGATGGGGCGTGGAAGGAGAGCCTCGGGTCCACTGGGGGACCTCCTGCCAGGCCTAAAACATGCAGGATATCTGAAGGTCTCTTCGGCCAAGTAGCGAACGGTGAAGCCTTACTTGAACTCAGCTTTCATAATTTATCAACAGGATGGTTTGTTGCATGCCGTTATGTTCTCACCACTTAGAAAGCCATGATTCACTACAAAGTTGATGAGGTGGTGTGCGGGTGTAAGAGGGTTGGAATCAGGAGAGTCATATAAAACAAGAATATCTTAGGATGATTCAGATAACCTATGGTCATGAAGGCTGGGTCATGACCGAAAGAACGAGATCGCGGGTACAAGCGGTCGAAATGGGTTTTCTCAGACGGGTGGCGTCTCCCTTAGAGATAGGGTGAGAAGCTCAGCCATCAGGAGAGACTCGGAGTAGAGCCGCTGCTCCTTTACGTTGAAAGGAGCCAGTTGAGGTGGTTCATCTAGTAAGGAGCCACCTGGGCGCCTCCCTAGGGAGGTGTTCCAGGCAAGTCTAGCTGGGAGGAGACCCCGGGGAAGACCCAGGACTCGGGGGAGAGATGATATCTCCTCACTGGGAACGCCTCGGGATCCCCCAGTCGGAGCCCGGAGAAGGGAAGATTGGGGTTCATTACTTGAGCTTCTGCCCCTGCGACCCGACCCCGGATAAGCGGTAGACAATGGATGGATGGATGGATTCAGATAACCTCACAGTTTCATGGTTACTGTGCAACGTTTTGTACAACAAGCTTTGGGAACTTGAGTGTGCCGCTGTATTAATATTAGGGTTTACAAAGGCACACATAGCACCACTGCATTTAACCAGAAAGAGAAAAACATCTAGTGATCACTCTTGACCCCACAAGCTGTATCTTAAAGCACCACCTAGCAAAGTGGTTTGATCACAGGATCAAATCTATACAGCCATTTGACCCTTGACCTCCGAGCAGGCAGCATGGGAAGTCAGCTGATTACCCTGGGTCAGACTAGGAGCTCTGGATTAGGAAAGTATTGATCCCAGTGAAGATGTAGGCTCCAGAGGGAATGAGATTGAGAGGAAAAGCTCTGCCAGGTGGAAATAATATCAACCAGCAGAAGAGGCCTAGACAGGCTCTCACGTAAAACCATATTTGAGCTTGGGACCTCGGAGTTGGCTGTGCAAACAGAGACGGCTTCAGCAAAAGCTCCTTTCACAGAGCCCCATTGAAAGAGGACAGAGAGAGAATGAGAGCGGAGGAGGATTGAAGAAGACAAGCTCAGAGAAATGCTCTTTGCATTAGCCAGACACACAGAGGCCTCTGGTTCAGAGCTGACACACTTAAGGGAAGAGTCAGCGGGGGCCATGTAAATCAAGCCAAGGTGAGGAAAGATATAGTCCTGACCTGGGGCCAAACTAAGCAGACTTTAACATTACCCAGAGTCCATGTAAACAGCACTGAGACCTGGCAGCTCTCTGTTTCACTTCCATGCAAAGTACGTGGTGAGGTCGAGAAGGAAGAAGGGGGGGGTGCATGGACAGATTGATGGTGATAGTGGTGGGGGTAAACTTGAAAAGCTGTCACTCTTCTTCACTAAATTAAAGGACCGCCTTGTCCTTTCCAACAAGAAAAATCCCTCAACCTTTGCTTTCAGCACTCGCCGGGGGAGTGACAGAGCCGGCTGGGCTGCTGGTGTGATCCATGGAGTTTGGCGAGGGGAAAACAGACAGTAATGGCAGATGTACGAGGGAACAGGGAGCATTTATTCAGCTCAGAGAGAACGAGGAAAACTGCCAGAAACCTGAAGGGACAGGGAATACACAACTGTGTTATGAATATAGTCGTGAAAGACAAATGGGGACATAGGTAAGAGAGAATGATAAAAAAAAATCCCACTGATTTATGTCGTTTCTTTGCGCCTCGTCTTTCATAAGGCTCCTTTCGGCCTTTCTTGTCTCTGCTGACCATGTGACTATAACTAGCTCGCTATCTTGCCTTCAGAGGTGAACCCACACACAAACGTACAAGCATGTACAACCCTCAGCACCTCCCAGTGCTTTGACATGGCCCCGGGCCCGATGCTGCTGAGCTGCAGCGGCAGACACTGGGCATTGGAAATTTAAGTCGGGGCGTAGAAGAAATTAGGCGGGGAGGCAAGGAAATGGGATGTTGACTTGAACTGGCCCCGGGGGCAGCTGAGAGTCTCCCTGTGCAGCTCCGCTGGCTGCCTGACAGTTTGATGGAGCGAGTGGAGGCTTCCCCGCGGCCCGAGCCGCCGTCTCTAACACTGATGTAGCTCAGTGAGGAACAGATTGAGCCTCCAGGCATCGCTCTGTACTGCTACTCCCCTCCTCTCTCGCTTTCTCACTCTCTGTTCTGCTACCAGTTTGTTCTCTCTCTCTCGTCTCGCTCTCTCCCTCTCTGTCTGTGTCTGTCTCCCTCTATCTCTCTCTCTCTTTCACTCTCTCTCTCCTTGTCAAGCCAACACACATACAAATGTACACACATATGAATGCATATACATACGATCACACAAATTCACATACTGTATGCACACATAAAGACACTTAGAAACACAGAAATAACAGCCCACAGAGAGCTTGGCTCCCTCCCCGACAGTAATGTGATGAGCACTACAGATGCTGTTTACTGAGCTCCGGCCGACGCACAGGGGGAAGGAGGAGGGGAGGTATGAGGGGAGGGAGGAGGGGTAGGAGGATCTGATGGAGGAGGGGAGGGAGGGTGGGATGGAGGAAGAGGCAGAAGGAGGTAGAGTCAGGGGGCTGGCAGGCCACCATAATGAAAAGAATCTGGCGGCGGCCCACTGTGTGCTGGTCATGAGAAGCATGTGCCGCCGGGGGGCTCTACTGCTAATTTCAGGGGGCAGCCAAGCGTTTCACGCTAGACTTGTCATCGGGCCAGAGGGGGCATTCATACTGGGTGACAGCAATTGCGAGAGGGCGGGCAGGGGGCTTGGGGAGGGGGAGCGAAGAGAGAGGGAGAAAGCTCCAGCTCCCTTCCCCCGCCTTGTACCTCCTGTCCCCCTTCTGCAATGATCAAACGTTATTGTAGGCAGGGTACAGAATTACAAATGAGTGTCCTGTGGCAACGGCTGGAACTGGATTCAACTGCTCTCTCCGCTCTGCTCTCTACTCAGGTGGCCACGGGGGGCACACCTCATCCTCCCACCCCTGACGGCCAAACAGGATTTAATACTTGCACTTACTTAACAATATCCATATGTATTGTGAAGTATTTATACAATCCAGCTAATTAAAGACATGACAAATCAAGTACTTGCAAGAATCCCTGCAATAGTCTGATATACCCACAAAGCATTAAGGCATATATACCTCAGTAAACTGTATGATCACATATCTGATTGGCTTACAGTGTACATCATCATATCGCCGAGCCCTCGCCCCACCGTGTCCTTGGTTTCTAGCAGCTCCCTCTGTCTTCACAGGACTGGCAGTCTGTTAAAGGGGAAATCACTGACATCTTTAATCAGTGCCATCGACTGGCCTGAGGATTGGGTGCGCACTTGGGGTTTATCTCTCAATTCGGATAGATAAAATGAGCACAAAGTCTTTAAAGAGTTGAGACGAGAGAAAAAACAGAAACAGAGAATAAAAAACCCTGCCAGCCCGACCAACCCCTACATCGTGGATCCTATGAAGTGAGGAGAGCAGTTGATGCTAACAGCTGGCAGTCTCCCCCTTAAAGACAAGCGGCTGGCTCTAGTCTGGCAGCCAGGAGAGGCAGGCGTGGGACAAGCAGGGATGAAAGGAGGAGTGTGAGAGATGGAGTCAGTGATGAAAGGTGGGTGGTTGATGGTAGATGAGTGGATGCGGGATGGGATGGGGGGATTAACCATCTTGCAAGGAAAAACCTCTGTTCATTGCCTCTGACACAAGCAGTCACATGAGAGACAGAGGAAGTGATGGGAAACAGAGAAAGAGAGACAGAGAGCAATGTAGAGGGGAGGACGAGAGGAAGAGAGGAGGCAGCCACATTGCACATCTTCAGGCTGTGAATAATTTAGAGGAGCACTGGGGAGACGAGACGAAGATGAACACAAAACACTGGCAGCGTTTGACCTAGAGCTGCAGCTACATCAGTGCACATCACAGAGCGGAGAGCTCTGTCTCGCTCTCCCTCTTCCTCCCCGTTTCTCTCTTTTGCTCTTCATCTGCCTCCCTCTGTGTCAGGGAGGAAACAGCTGTACGCTATTCTTGTTTCGCCTCACATTCTATGAAACTCAACAGAATGCCTGACAACTTCGTTTCATAAGGATCTCTCTTCCTCCCTCTTTGCTCTGGGCAAGTCAGAGGAGTCAGAAGAGCAGCGTGCAAAACGGATACGTCTGAAAGATGAGGGCTAATGATGCCATCACATCCTGTGAGAAAGCAACACAAAAGCTTTCGTTTCCTCGCCTGTTGGTTGGCCAAAAATGCAATTTGAAGACGAGAAGGACAGAAACAGAAACAATAATCAACAGATTATTCAGAGATGTAAATAATCATTAGATGCATGTACTTGGCAAGCAATACATTTTGAAGAAGAACTGTGACCCAAACATTGTGCCCATGGCAGTGTACGAGCTATGAAATTACTGACAAGATATCAATGATTCACCTGATTAAACTTATTATACATTAATATATAATTAGTGTAATACTGACCACCAATAAACTGACATTTTCAGCAAATAACTTCTTGCCGAATTCCGACATCTGTGTCATGAGACAGTATGCAGTGTACAGTGTGAGCAGCCAAGCAGTGGAAACTGTGGACAGCAGCAGTAAATAACAGCTGCCCTGTGATTAGGCACGGAAGAGGTTAAACAGAGCTCGTTCACGCCGCCTTTGTCAAGGTGCCATGAATCACCTCACCTGCTGAAGTGTGTGTCGGTGTGTGTGTGAGAGATGAAAGGACTACTGGGCATCTGTGGTGGGAGTGACAGTTGGGCGGACAGAGGGCGGTCTGATCAACCCAGGAGGGAGGGGCCATTTATTACTGTAATTAAGAAACCGTGGGAGTTGAGGAGATTTTAAATACACACTGATATGCACGAGAACGATAGCATTAGGTAAGTGGATAAATAGTAAAAACATGACGACTTGAGCTGACAAAGAAAGCATGAGGTAACTTGGTTCCCTCTCTTTATTCCCCCCCCCTCCCTTCTTCCAACAACATCCTCTCACTCCCTCTTCCACTGTTTCCTGCTTGGTCTGCGTGGCTGATATTAATGGGACGTCCCTTGTTTGTAAATGTGCCAAGTTGTGTGCACCGCTGCGGGCTGTCTATTATAGCGGGCCTCTGGGGCAGATTTTCCATATGGCACCACATATGGCACTTAGCAGCATCAATTAATGTTGTTATAATACTGATTTTTATGAGCTAGGGTTTCACTCCTTTCCTCTCTTCTCTACCCCTCCCCTTTTTTTTTTAACCACCGTCACTACGTCTTTGATTCTTCAAACTGCCACTCTTCGAATTCCTCAAGCCTTCGACAACCTTGCTTCTGAACAGTAGAGGATCCGTGAGGTTTTATGTGCCAAATTCTGAGTGTTCTTACCAGCTCTGCTGAACACCGCTCAAAGACCTTGAACATGACTTTGTTCCCACTATACTGCAGAAGACGGGTAACACTATTGCAAATGTGCCAGAAGCTTTGCATCTTCTCTGAAGCCAAGAGACTTGGATCAATGAGATATGAATGAACATTAGAAAGATGAAGACAGAAATTACACAGACTGAACACTACATTAGAGAATATCCTGTATCTGCAATCAAACACCACATTTACAGCACCTATTGTAGTTGGTCACATTAGGCCAGCAACAGGCCCTATTAGTTTGTTAAATTAGGCCTGTATTTATGCACAAAGCAAAAGGCAGATGTTAGAACAGAATCTGAGAGGCCTTTTTGTTCCCTGGTGCCTGTGGTGGTGGATCTGACAGGAAGGGAACAAGAGCGTAGCAAAAAGCCCCGCTTAAAAAGCTCCCAGCCACACCAGCCTTGTCAGCGACGCCACAATTAGAGACTAGATCACTGGCGCTTCCCAGCGAGAAACATCTCACCACCGCTCCTCAATGGAACTCTCTCGTTTGAGGAACACACTCAAAGCTAGGTTTTAAAACGTTTCGGATGGCTAATCACTCTCAGGATGAAAGGCCCTGGCGTGTTCGCTTGTCTCAGCGTGGGGAGCTTCCCTTGCCGTTTCTCTGTCTCTGATTCTGATTGTTTTTGTTCGTTTCTTTTTCAGCAGGCAGGCGAGGCAGGCGAGCTGGCAGGCAGCGCTGTTTGAAGGTGCAGTCAGACCCGAGTGCAGGCCTGATGCTTTGTAGTGATATTTCCAGCAGCACAATCTCATTACTTTTTGACGTGGGGGATGCGTGCAGGGGCGGATTGTCATTTCACGCTGTCAAAAGTTCCGTGAGGGAACGGGAATGGAACTTCAATGACCTGCATGCCTCTGGCTCATCAAGACTGAATATATTAAAACAAATAACACAGATAAAATCCAATGAACCAGAGCCTTTAAGATGCTTGTAAACTTAATGTCCAGTCCCCAGGGCTGTTGAAGGAATCACTCCTTATCTGGACTGTTTGTAATTGGATCTATTTCACAGCCCCCTAAACCTGTCACTATAAATGCCCTGAACCTAATTAACCTACATACAGCACTGCATATACAGGCAGGCAGTGCATGTACACATGTAGCTAAGACAAACAGGTCTTTGTGTCTAGAAGGGGAAAGTCCTGAGGGCAACATCCCACACCTCTCAAAGATGGTGAGAGTTTCTGGACGTTTCCACAGGGGACAATCATTGGTAGCCCGCCCCCCGCCTCCCCCCTCTTTTAAAAAAACTAGGGGGTGTCCCTAGAAGTTGATTTCACACAGAGTTCTTTCAATACAGAGAAAAACTTTGCTCGGTTTAAGAAACCAGGCACTGATTGAAGTGCCTGGTTACCATGCAGACTCCAGCCTGTTGCTGGGGTGAGTGTCCCAAAGTGCTTCCTGGGTAATTTTCGAGGTCACTGGTTTGTGCACGCCTATGTGGTGCAGATGGGCCCACCCTCATTCAGGGCCCAGCAGGAACTCTTTCATTAGACCCAGTGAATGGCCTCATTCATCCCCTTCACCTCAATTGGTCACGCTGCGTCTCCGCAGAGGGCCCAGGACAAACTTTTCTCTCTTTCCACGCACCACCCACCTTAGTCATGCTTCACTTTTGTTCAGGAGTATGTGGTGGCTGAAAGCTTCAGGCCTCATCTTTGGCTGCAAACTACTTTAAACCGCCTAATAAGTGGAACGTAATAGACTACTGACATTGCCATTTTTGTTGATCTTGAATGTAAAACATTTTTACTGCATTTAGGAAAACGTGATATTATTCAAATCTGACAACAGTAATCTAACATATGCCATAAAAAGAATAATCATTCATATTGAGATATATTTCTAGGGTGCAGCATGTTGTACAGATCGTAATGAGTTTGTGCATTAGCTTCCTGTTCCATACTCCTATTTCTATCTCAGTGTTGCACAAAAGACCCCAAGGAGCCGTTCCAGCAGAACTCAGCCATTTCATCCCTAACTTGCCTCTCTCTCCACTGAGTCGTTCCTGTAACTGCAGTGCTTAGACATGCTAGTGGCTCCTCTACTTCCTGCCTCTTTTTGGCCCTCAAGTGAGTCTCAGGTCTGGCTTAGTGAGAAGTGACTAATTGTCTTGAGTTGTCAGTGTGCCTGGAATGAGATCCACTTCAATCTGCGACAGGGTGCACCATCATTTTGTTTCTCCCCTCCTCCTCCTCCTCCTCCTCCTCCTCCCCTCTCCCTCTTTCTCCTTCTTGCAGCAGATTTACCCCTTCTGCTTCTCAAGCTACTGAGCTGTAAAATTGAGTGGACGGCAGGCAGGATAAAGAATGAGACCTGGCATCGTGGACGCACTAACCTTGAGGAGGGCCACTGCTGCTGGCTGCACCTAAAGAGATGGAGACAGAATGTCAGCCATATTGGACTGAGGAAGGTTAAAATGAGGTAGAGAGAAAGGGTGAGACAGCTTGGTAGAGCAGATCTTAATAAGCATGAGGATGGACATACAAACTCGATGACGGGGTGTCAAACCACAGAAAGAGAAAAGGAAGATAGCATTAGGAATCATTTGTCTCCTTTTAAATTCTTTATTCTTCCACACCTCCATTTTTTAATGTTTATCCCAGTTGATCCCTGAGCTACTGCAGTGCACATTTACAGCAGTAATGTACCTTTCAACCTTTACAAGCAGACAAATCATATTGAACACTTAAAATGTCAGACAAAATGTACATATGTTGTGAAAACAGCGCATCATAAAAACGACCCCGGAGCACGTTTCCTTGCGGTTCTAACAAAACTATCCGTCGTAATGAAATCAACTTGTATAGCCACTCTTGGAACAAATGTGAGCAATCAATTACTATGAATCACAAATACACTTGCTGCAGTTTAGATGTGAACAAATGGATCCTCAGTCCCTTACAGATGATATTAGTGCTCTGAGCTGCTCTCTCTCCACGAGAGATTAAGCAGGTTTGTACTCTCCCAGGCGGGCAGTGCTCCCCCCTCCAGGGTGCCGCACTATCATTTGCAGGAAAATTACTTCAGTAATGAAGAATCCAGGCCCATAAATCCTTATGGCCTCACCTTCCTTCGCCTCCCAAGTCTCGCTGAACAGCTAGTAAAAATTCCCTTTAAAAAATTCATAGTGCAATTTTGCTCAAATCCCTCCCAGCAAGCACAATTATGGAACTTTCATCTCAATTGATTTATGTCCTGGGCTAAGAGAGGGGGGGGGGGGGCATGTGTTGGAGAGGGGTGTGGGGTTGGGCAGGGGGAGAAAAAAACAAGTGGTAAATCATTGTTTTTAAAAGGGAAGGCGTAAGGCCTTTTGTCACTTTCACTGCATTTGTATTGTAGTGCATGCGATGGAGAGGTGCACGGATAACGAGAGAAAGAAGAGGGAAGGGTCTGAAGGATTTGAAAGCACGATTGAAATGGCAAAAAAGGAGGAGGAGGAGGAGGGGAGGTAGATGGGGGGGGAAAGAAGCGGTATTCCACTTGATTAATAACACTAATCAAATTATACAGTGTTCCACTGTGCCCTGAAATCTGGGGCCATAATGTCCTCTAATGGCGAGGTTCATGGAGCTAAACTTCAGAGGGAAAACACGGGGCTGACTGCTGCATGCCTTAATGAAGGCAGTAAAACATCCATTTCCAGAAGCCATGAAATGAAAGGCAAGATTGTGGATGTGCACCCAGTGGCTCTCCAACTGCAAAATAAAATGGAAGGCTGTTAACACAAAAGACGGTGTCGGAGAGAGCGGGAGAGAGAGAGACAGACAGACAGAGAGAAGCAAGACCTTAAGAAGAGAAATGAGCAGAAAATAGTACAAGTGAAGAGATTTAAAGGGCAAGAACACCGAGAGCAAGGGGATATAAAAAGAAAAGGGATGATGAAGTGAGGATGAAACGACAGATTGGTAGATGCTCTCTGTGCTTTATTTCCAAAGAAGTTCTCTTCTGGCATGAAGACAGTCTGTGTCTGCTGATTATGGATGAGCCAGGCTGCTTTACTATGTCTGTTATACTTAGTGCTGCTGACAGCAGCCACAATTCATCACTATTTAGTTGCTGATGCACCTAACCACAGCATCCTCCCCCTCATCTATCTCAATACCACTCCATTAGAGTATTCCCTCTGTCCATCCAGGCATGCATTCTGTTGATCCATCTATCCAGCCGTACTTCCATTCGTCCATCCAGCCATTTGTGCATTCGTCTATACAGTCACCCTTCCATCCGTCAGTCAGTCCACCTGTCCGTCTATCAATCTATACAATCATGTGTGAATAAGATTCTGCTCTGAGAGATCTGACACATACAACGATATCACTCTGACCTTATCTGTCAGCTAGTTGCTGCAGGTAAGAGGTTAGCTTGTTCTTTCTAGGCTTTACGCCAAAAGACAGTATGACTTCTGTCGGCAGTGACACACTATTTATCTGACATCAAAATCTCAGCACAACGTGCAAAGATCACTACGGCGCTAGTCATACAGTGCAGTCCTGCAGAAAGAAGTCTGCTGCACTAAAACTAACTCAACGACACTTCAATGTAAACAAAAGCATGAGGGTTTACATTTAATCTGCTAAATTGCACATGCTACAAACAATCAAATCAGCCTTTGCATCCTGAATAAAGCAAATATTGTTCGTAGTCCTGAGGGCAACATTTCATCTGGAGAGCAAGAGGGAAAAAACAACAAAGCTGAGAAAACACAGAATGCTATTGTTATTATTATCATAATTACAGCCTCAATCAGGACCAAATACAATTTCATTTGATGAAGTTTCCTGTTTTGACTGGCTTGAGTTTGGGAACTACACACTTGGCTGGCGTGCCAAAAACTCAATCAGGCGCAATTACATAGCCATCAGATAGAAATGTAATTGATTTGAAAGCTGACATGAGATATAACTACATTAGAGTGGAGGCACAGTGGGGAGGCTCCTTGGGGACAGGGCCTACGGGGAGCTCATTACCGCCAAGCTTTGAATTATTGAATGCTAAGGCAGTGACATTGAGGAATAGAGACGGGCGATTGGCTGTTACAACTTGGCAAGTGTTTATCTCAACTTACAGCAACCTAAGACATGTGAAGGAGTGATCTGCCCGTGCATGAATATTGCAACGGGAGAAGTTGTAATGGTTCATAATTGAAAGGGTTCAGGCCAAGGTAGCGTCTGTGGGTGCGCATCACTCCTGCTAGTTCCATACGTAGTCAACTAAGGCTTCCTAAAGTTTCCAGAGCAATAACACCACCGTGTCCTCGGGTCACATATTTAGCGCTTTGGTTAGCATTTAGTCTGTGAAAGCATCACATGTCACACCCCACCCTGCACAATGAGAGCGGTGTCAGCTAAGCATGGTGCTTTTCAAAAAGTACGTTCACTTACGTAAAATGTGATTGGACGGTTTGGTTGTTACTGAGCGTCAAAGAAAAACTAGAAGAAACTATATTTGTATTCGTCTGTGTCTTTTTGTTTTCAATATTTCCAATCCTTACCTCTACAGACACAAAGAGCTTAAATTAGGTGGCATCCTCGCTTGGGATGGGGGGGGGGGGGGGTTGAAGAACCGGCCTGACCACTAGCCTGTGTCTTCCCTGAAGTGCTGAGGATAAAGATATAAGCCACTGCCAAGCGGTCTCACCGTCCCCCAGGAAACTAGTGACTGCCTACCTCTGGGAGAGCTATGCCCCCTAGGCTTCTGCCACTGATCTCACTCCGTCTCTCTCATTCTTTCTATCACTGTTCTCTCTCTCCTCACACAGCCCTCCTGTGAGCTTTCGCACAAAAATGAGAACTCAATTAATACAGGCGAAATGAGGACAAGGGAGGAGGAGGAGGAGGCCTAGGGAGCCCAGAGAGACAGAGAGCAAGCAAGAGAGGAAGCCTAACAGAGCTGCTTGTCGATCTGCGGCCTGGAAACAGCAAACAGAGCATGGGGTGACTGTGCATGTGCATTAAGTCTTTAGCCAAGTTAATCCTGTCTGCAGTTTAAACACGGCTGATGAACGAACGCTCCTCATTACAGAGGTACTGGTTATGCTGGGTAAATAGATGGGTCAGAGGGAGGCAGACAAAGAGAAAGAGCAGACATGATTAAAGACACGCTGACACTCCCCTGTATGTTGTTTATTACATGGACGCTGGGAGGGTCTCACAGGTTGACCTTTTCTTGGAGTTCAGTGACTGACATGCTAGCGCTCGTGAAAAGACGGTAACAGACACTGTAGACGGAACATTACAGTTCTACGTATCCCCTTACAATACCTACAGTACATAGAGTATGTACAAACCGTGGTGTGAAAAAGGCAGCATGTATGTCAGTTAATCAATATGACCTGCGACCTTTGACCTTGTGAACAAGGACCTCATGCCAGACAACAGTCATCAATCTTGAGTGAGCCCGGTCACCATGCCTTATGCTATGTTAGGGCGCTACGAGCCACCACACGGCTCAGCTAATTCTTTCATAGCTTTGCTTTAAACGGACAGAAAACCAGCCGTTAGCAGGGCTGTCGCCAGGTTTGAGGTCACTAGCGCATACACACGTGCGCACACACTTCCACACGCACACAATATGTGATATGAAGTGGCACGCTGCAGTATTTCCAGCAGCTACATATGCTAAGTAGGCTAAAAACAAATTGACACTGCAGCCAGTGATATGGATTGTTGCTTAAAGCACACAACTGTTTTCTGTGTGTGTCACTGAGAAGTGGAAAAACAAATAAGAACAAATGGCCCATTTTTTGCGGAAGACTACTTGTAAGCTGTGAGATGTTATCTCCAGTGCGATGGTGTTATAAAAGTAACCACTTCCCTATGACAGAGTGTAAATCTCACAGTTTTCTGGGATATTTTTATGTTCAACATTGACTGCAGCGCATATATTACAATGTTTTACCATTCCCAGCTCCAGGACAAGGCTAGTAAAATAGGCGAGTCAGATAGTTCCAAATTTTCCTATGATAAATACCTTGCGTGTAAGGAGCCAGGGGGGATTGTGACAAATGTGTTTCCAAGAAAATCAGTCTGCCACTAGTACTTAGAGTGATTGAATAGCCTGTAAACAGAAGCAGCAGACTTGCTTGACGCTCTCTGGGAGACTAATATAGTTGTGCTTCCAGGAGCTGAAGGGAAGGAAGAAGGTGGGGGCTGAAGTTCATGAACTAAACAGCGAGAGCAGGAACTTTTAAAATTACCCTGTCCCTGCACTTGGCCTGGTCTCTGAACTGAAACTGCAGAGTAAAAGCACAAGACTGTTGAGCGAAGTGCATCAAGTCAGTCATAAGACACCCTTGGTCAATGGCTGATAGTGTTCCTCGCATTAGCCTAAATTAAAATTAGATCCATCTTTAACAATCTCATAAAAAAAGCCATATGATGACACTTTCCCTTATTTATGCTTTCTCTCTTCTCCTCTGCATACCCCCGAGGAAAATGAATTCTTCTTTGTTCGTGCCGCTCGTAAAAGAACATTTTTTTTGCTTATTTTTTATCAGCATCAGTTCTATCTTTAAAATTCATCACAGTCAGAGATCAGTCTCCGATATCCATGTCCAATCAGGAAAGTGTGGAGACTACACATAGTCGTGTTGATGTAGCAGGTCCAATTAGACACGATATGAGCGTGAAAATTATTTAAGCACACAATTTAGCACTTTAGTTGAAGGCACGTCTTTGTGTCTTCACCACACACCAGCTGACATTGATACTAAGGATATTACACTAAAAACAACCTAAACAGAAGGCCGGGTTCTTACGTGACCTGCTTCTGAGGCCTTGATGAACAGAGGCATGGAGCTTCACACTGCTTCACAAGCAACTAACCATGTTCATTATTTGGTATAAACATATCTCTGGTGTCTTCCAAAGTCCTGACAGCAAACAAGTGACAACAAAACCAACACGCATAAGATATATTTGAAAAGTTGTTTCACTTTCTTGATGTCAGCTCTCTTTTGACACAATGTCAATTTCCATAGAAGTCTAACAGGAAGGAGGAGAGGCAGAGGTAACTCAAACTCTGCAGCTACAGCAGTTTCGTTGGTGGTGAAAATGTGAGAAAAACCGCAACCTATGTGCCTATTGTGCAAGCATGTAGAACCACAAAGGGTGCTGTGAGTTGCTGAAAGAGCAAGTTATCCGTATATGGGGTTAAGCCACAACCCAACACAAACTGAAGCTTGTGAAATAAACACAAACATTTAGTTGTCTAGCTTCTGACAGTCACACATATAAATGAGTGGAGAAACATCATGGATGCAGGTGCTTCCATAGAGGGCATGAGGGGTCACTTAAGGCTGTGATGAGAATAATGCTATGGCCTTCAAAAGTCTACAGATCTCAACCCAACTCAACCCTTTGCAAGGAGCATTACCGCTGTTGCTAAGACACTTTCTGTTAAAGAGAATTGCTCCTTTACCCAAAAAAAAAGGAAGTCTGAGATACAATAGACATGTACATCATGTGTCTGACAATAAAGCGCTTAGATACACACTTGAATCCCCAGACACCTGCGACACATCTCCTCTGACCCGAACATGAGACCAGGACAAGAAACACTATGCAACCATTTGGTTTCGTTTGTCCTCCTGGGGCCGTCTTGGCTTTTGGAAAGCCTACACTGGCATTCACTCTAATCCCCAGAGGATGAAATGCGGGTCCAGCAGCATACAGATAAAGAACCAGGTGATTGCATATCTGCGACAGACCACCGTAGAAGTCTCCAAACGTGGTCCTGGTGACACTGCCAATTTGACAGCCCTTCTCCTATTCTGCACTTGGCCTCAAGGGTAGCCCGCGTATCAACTTACATCTAGCCATTTACCTCCGAATAACAAGAGCTGCATCAACTTCAACTGATTCAATTGAGCAGAATTGCACACAGTTCATTGGCTTCTGGCTGGACGCTTGCGGAGTAGATGACAGCGGTGTGTGGAGCTGGAGAGTATCAGTTGACCCAGACTAATTATTCATAAGGCCTTGTTGTGATGGCTGCTGCTCCGGTGAGGTCAGCAGGAGCAGCTAAGGGGAAAACAAAAACATTTTCTACTAAAACGGAGTTGACACCGCTGGGTATCTACAGGAAACTAGGAAAGAAAATCTGATGCCTCAAAAGGAAAAAAGAAATCACTAAGAGTAGTGAGCTCTCTGCTTGTGCATTGTAAGTGGATATCAGCGTGACAGCTACACATTCCCCAGATGGAGATTGTGTTTCTATGCATTGGAGGATATAATGCGTGTGAGGCAGAATGGTGCAGCTCCTTAAATAATAGTACACTCTGTGTCCTCACAACTGCAGGCAATGACTTGAAATTTGTAATTACGGTAATTGTGATTTCGACAAATGGGCCTCCAATACGCTCTTCAACGGTGAAAATACCGGTTGCGTTACCCATGAGGAGTCTACTAAAAGCATCCGTCGACAAAGCTTTAATAACAGCTCTTGTATGGAGGCCATTTAAAATGTCCAGATGTCAGTAAAAATATTCAGAAAAATGCAATTTAGATGATTCTTTGACTGAGGCATAAACTCAAAGACCCCTGGAAGGGAAAGTAACAAGTTAACCTATAAGCTCTGAAGAATTGCTTTCTCACCTCTCTTTACAATCAAAATTAGCCACACAAATATGTACACACACACACACACACACACACACACAAGGCCCACTTATGAACAAGCACAATAGTGTGGCAATTAGTGGCTGGAGAGGAAGAATGCTGGATCGGTTACAGTTGTTGAATGTTAATTACAGTGTTTTACGGCGTCGAGGAGATAACGAGTTAGCGCATGGTGACAGCAGCGACACGTCCTTTAACGAGAGCCATGGAAATTTATGAAACTTGAGATCAGGGACAATGAGGCGTTACTGGCTTGTCAGACGCTCTCCTGCTCACCCTCCCTTTGTCCTAATGAAGGCAGACACTGGTTTCTTTCTCTTCTCTGCTCGTTCCAGCGCTGTTAGTCCGGAATGATTATTGTTCATGGAGGAAAGGTAAGAAATCAGATGATTGGGATTCTGTCCTTGTCCACCTTATCATCTCACATCACCACTGCCATTGCCTAATCAGCGTCTGTTACAGGGTGGGGGAAATAGCCAGAAAACATGTCGACACATAAAGGCCAAAGATAAACATAGGGTCATATTACAGATAATTCCCTGTCTGGGGCAGGAAACATCGCCGGTAGCCAGACGAATGCGAGTGACCATTCATTCCTGTCTATCTGAATAGCGAGGGATCAAGAGCTTGGTGAAATCCGTGGGGTTAATATGGTCATGTTGTGAAGCCTGGTTTGGAATTTAGGTTAATGGAATCATTGATAGGGCTCAGCTCTAATGCCAGCAACGCTTAAGAGGATCCATACTGCATGATTTAGACAAATCCTGGGACATTCTTCAAAGTTTCCCCCACCGACCCTGGCAAGACTTTTTGAAACAGATACACACAGAAGTCTGAGGATTTCTCTGAGTCTACACAGCCTCTGCTAACCAGAATCCCCCAGGCTGTATGAACAGCCTAAATGGTTTTTATAGAATATTACATCAGTTACACTGGGGCAAACATGGGCCCCAATGGAAATATTAGGCCTAATAAACACATAGAGAGAGTCTGTTTTCTTTTTTCCCTGGTAAAGTACTCTGAAACATGTGAGCAAGAATGTACAGTAAGTATGGGATTCTTGAGATTGTAGCTCATGTCTAGACTTGGACCTGGCAAAAAAACTCTTAGTTCACTAGCGCTAAACAACTGATTTATATCCGCATCAACGTATCTTGATGTTGCCCTATTACAAATACGGCTGCAAAAAGAATGTTTGTGAGAATGTAAATGTCCTAATCTCCACAGTAAATCTGCTAACCTGATACCAATACTAGTGGTGGGAAAAACAGCGATTTATGTGGGCTGCAGCCTCGATGAAGAAGGACTAGCCTACTGGAGAGAGCGAGAGAAGATCTTTGAGGGGCCTGGGGTGGTGTTCAGATGTCAATACAAACAGGTGTTAACCAGCTTAGCTAAAATGTTAAGAGCTTGGATAATCCTAGCCTGGATCTAAGAGGGATCCGTCTCTGGAATACTAATGCTTAGGATGCACCGTTAAGTCGCACAGAGTTGATTAGGGGGTTGGGTTTGAATGATACTGCTGCTACAGGCTGTCAAAGCCCAATTTGCATCTGTTGGCAATTACCAAGGATTGAAGAATAAGAGATGTTCTAGAGCATACTTGGTTGTGAGAAAGAAAAGTCACATTTTTACTTTGAGTAGTTTGCTGCTATAATGAACTGAAATAACTCAAAGTATAAGTGGCATTTCCTTTAATATACATTCTAAATGGGTTTATCATTCAGCCACTTATCACTTATGAACATCAACTACATCATTCGGTCTCTTCAACCCTCTTTCAGTTGAGCCTACCATGAAAAGTCAACATTATATAGCCTTGTTTCTACAGTTTTATCACTTTATCTCTACATGCCCAAAGCTTCTGAAACCGGAAATCATCCGACTGCAGAGCTGCGGTGCCAGATTCCCACCTGCAGCTCCAGTGCAATTAACGCCACACAGGAAAGAATAGTAAAGGAAATAACTGCAACACTCATGTCACCTGTAAGCAAAGATTTACCATGTTTTATATTTAAACCTGCAAATTGTCAGAGTTTATAATGCAGTGTGTCATTATGTGTCCTCCGCCTTGCAGGTTGCTAAGGATCGTGTTCCTAACCAGATTCTATTTTACAAGAAATGTGTCTACAGACATGCACAGGTCAGCGGGTGTAGACATGACAATGACTGAACAACTCCAATTTGTGGAGAATCTGCAGCCTGCTAAACATGAATCTGTGAGTTTGTGAGACGCTTAATTACAAGCCAGTTCCATGTGGTGCCTCACATATAATTAATCTGTTTTTGACAACAACAGGACTTTCTTGAAAAGTTCTCTAAAATGCGAAATCTTTTAAAAGAACTGCAGCTTTAAGCAATTTGCTGTCTGCTTTTGAAAAAGATTCTTTGTTATAATTTAAGGCACTGAGGGGCAGGAAGATACATCAAAGTGCTGAACAATGTGCTCATTTCCTGCTAAACTTATCGCAACACAAAACACACAGCACCTAAAGCGATCACAACCAAAACACAAAAAAGAGAAACTTCACATGAAAGAGCGTGCCCCAAGAAGAATCAGCGACAAACGTCTCACCTTGCAGATGAAACTCCACAGTGTGCAAACCCAACCTCTGCCTGCAGCCACTCCCATGTTGAAAGCCCCGTCTCAGAGGTGACACCTCCAACTACTAAATATAAATAAATTATTGCAACACTTGAACATGATTTTGTTTCACTTAATCAACTTTGAATGTAACACCTCGCCTGCTCCATACATTCATAGACTCTCTTACATGCCACCCCATAATCAAATCAGCATCTGGTGTCAGGGTGGCTTGCGGTTCGGGGTGTTCTCATTTGTAAACACCACCTGCCAGTTCTCACTCCACTTCACTCACTGAATGACATTAGCGCAAGCGTGAAATGTGATTTTGCGTTGAGCAAACCTCTGCATCTGAGTCTGCCCACCTGGAAAGCAGGCATAAATAATCTACGGTCACCTAAGTCAGAGGGAGTTGTCATGCATAAGACACTAGCTGCACCAGACAGCAACACAGTCCTGCAAGATAAACTGTTCAATCCAGTTATTTAGTTCACTGTACTTCCTGTCACTCTCAAGCATCCAAGTAAACTACTATGCTGATGACATACAGTTATAGAGCAGTAACACAAGCTTAAACAATTTATTAAAAATACTAGTTGTTGCATGCTTGAGAATCAAAGAAACGACTTTTCCCTTTAGGTAACTGTACGAAGGACAGGAGCACAATGCCGACTGACGCAAATTCTGTGCCTGCATGCGCCCTGCAATCTCCATTAAGACCAGGATACACCCATTCATTCACGTCCCCCTGCTGACCACTTAAGTTTCTCTCCCACAAAGCTGTCACAAAGCCCATGTTAATCACACACATTTAGCCATTGATGCAAAGCCTTAAAGTGCCACACAATCCAAGAAGATCAATCATAAGCCAATTTATGCTTGTTGGTCGGGTTTGGTTAATACGACTCACGCCTTCTATATGATCACACATAATGCAATCATATTTCCATTGACAGAGTACCTAAGCTATGATTAGATTTCCCTGTACGGGCAAAAATACACATACATATATATATATATATATATATATATATATATATATATATTGACTGCTCAGCCTTCTACACCTGCTGTACAGACGACACACTTATGTAGCACATGCAAAGTGCCCTGTAACATGGAAGACCAGACACGTCACCTTTAAATTGCCAGCGTCTTGCCTTTTGATGAATGTCAACAAAGCAGTTAGCAGGGAGGAAATGAGAAAAAGAGAGAGAGGAGATGAGAGGAGAAGAGAGAGGGGCGGGGTGGAGAACACACAATTATAAAAGCTTCATTTCTTCAGAGAACCATAAAGTCTCGTCCCAGAAGGGCAGCTGAGCACAAATCAATTTCTTTCAGTCGATTACAAGCACTGAGGTTCTAACCTTCATTTGTGAGTCTAATACTCCAACAGTTATGTAGAACACATACCAATTAAACAATTCTGCAGGAATAAGAGGGCCGTGAACTGACGCGATTATGGAGGCTGGGCCCCTGGGGAGGTCGGGTTATCGGCTCAGGAGCAAGGAAGACGATGGGAGCAGAAAGAATGGGGGAGAAAGATGGCGAGGGGAAAGGAGAGATGGAAGCCAAGGAAAAAGTCATTTATTAAGTCTAATACTCTGTGAAATGTTCCCATGGTAATAAGGCGGGGAGATTGCGTTAATATCAGGGAGCCATGCAGAAAAGGTCACTCGATATCTGCACCGCCCACCAGGGTCGTGCTGATGGGAGCTGCTCAAACACATCTGATAATGCTCTCAGCGTCGTCGCTCTGCACCAGAGGTCGAGAGGATGGCAGCTTGGGAAAAGATGCCATTTGTGGAAATTGCACTGATGTACCGCTGTGCTCTGACACAATTCTCACCGCTGGCTCTTTATGTGCAGACAGCTGTACGGCGAGTGAATGGAATCAGTCAAAGATTATCAGGTATACATGTATAGCTCTGCGGCGCATTATGCTTTCCTCGAAGTTTTGATTCCGCAATCCTTCATCTCCACAATGACTTGAATAAACAGCAACGGCAGCCAGAATCCTCTTTTTTCTTCTTCTGCTTTTCAATATCTGTTTGCACACAGGCGCATGAAAGGAAACGCATTAAAGGCACTCTCCATCGTTCTATTGTCACAGGCTAAATCTGATGCCATTTTCCTCTTGACTTAAAGAGCCTGGATGCGTCTCCGCAGATATGTGGAGATCAACACATTGTCATTCACTGCTGAGGCGCACCTTAACCACCGCCCTCCCTGCCACAAGATTTATGGTAATTGATAGCATGTGATAGGATGCAGCCCATAAACCCATGTGAGGTATGTGTTTCTATGGTAACCCTTCCCTTTATTCGCTAGCCCTATGCGCCTTGGTGTTTTACTTTTTCCCCTGCATTGTAGACGCCGTCTATTTGGATGCCAGTGGTAGCAATGAGATGCAGATTTGTGGCAAAGCAGAGACACAGATGTTTCCTCATTGCCTTTTAATCTCCTATTCCCTCAGCGCCTGGCAGAAAACACTCCCCCTTTAGAATGGTAATTGGACGAGATGAATAATAAACAAAACGAAAACAGACCCATGTTTATAAGGAGCATTTTAACACTTCGGAATGAACGTACTTTATGGCTATTATTAGCACAGAGACAAACGCAAGAGCTGCTTCCTCTGGGAATAATAAAGGTCTGAGCTTTAACTCGTGTAATCAGTAGGAGACCTATCAGCGTCTGCTACACAACGACAGCGCTTTGCTCATTAAGGCAGAGCAGTACAGTCCATCACTGATTTCGTCTCCTGCACTTATACACCAGCCATCTGACAATACACTGTAGCACACATATGATAGCATCTTCCTCTTTGAATGGTCTGGCTTCCATATGTACACCGATGAAACCACACTACAATCAAACTGCAGCTTGGTAGATTCAGTGCTTGTAGGTTTAAGATAATGATTTCATTAAGTGTCCCGATGTCATATGGCAAATCCTCAGTTCTTGCCAAACATCAACCTACATATCGGGAGGTGCTCGTGTGTTTCTTGACAGCACTGAGATAAATGTGGATATTTTGACACTGTGTGATATCAGAAAAACGGCTATTTGCATGAAAAACCTGTCCCTCTGTCTCCCCGGAGAGCTTTATTACAGAAGGATATTTCAAACACTATCAAACATTTACTTTGATAACTCCATCAGATGGCTCCCTGGGTTTAATGGCAGCAATCTGAGAGTGCTGAGGCACACGCCTAAAGCACAGACAATAATAGCAGGCAGAAATACGAGGAAGGGATGAATAAAATCTCTTTAAAAAGTTCATAAATAATGCACCTTGTGCACTAGAGAGTTGTTGTCTATTTAACTATGCATGCCTCTTCCTGGTTTCTGTGCTGGCGGAGACACAAACACAGCATGTATTGTGGGTCAACATGACAGCACAGGAGGAGGACAACCTAGGGCTCCATCAATCCTCTCAGCCCTGGCCTCCCACCCACGTGGAGCAACCCCTCCCGACTGTAAATCTTCAGCCACAGGATGACTGCACCACCTACTGTATTTTCTCGCCGTGCTGAAAAACATAATCACAAAAGGGAAATCTAGCGAATGACGGAGAGCTTGCCAGAATCAGGGAGAAGATTTGAGAAAAACAAAGTGCAGGACTAATTATCCAATTAATGTGCAATTAAGCCCATGCGGCCTAATGGTCTGTGTTGGATTTGGTAATAGCTCTAGCAGACTGAGGAGCCTATTAAAGTCACCGTAGAGCAGACACACAAACAGTCTCAGTGAACGGACCCGAGTCAGAGGTTACACTTATAGAAGTTTAGATTAGAACTCAATTAAAAGAAATGTACAGAAATTGTATTTTGGGTTCAAGCATGTTGACTGCAAATCTGGATGAAAAGAAATAAACCCCAGCTGAAAGAAATTCAACTAAGCATTTCATTAAGACTTTCATTATCTGCCATAGCAGAGTTTGCTAATAAATGCTAATTATATTCAAGCTAATATTTAATCACACACAATTTCTCCAGTCAACTCAGTTTGAGGAAATACTAATTCTAATGAACGCATTCACGGCGCAGTTTATGAACTTCAGCAGTGGCAAAGTGAGAGAGGAAACGTGGATGATGTTTAAAGATGCTTTTTCAACTATGAGCGT
Organism: Cottoperca gobio; assembly: GCF_900634415.1. Taxonomy (NCBI): domain Eukaryota; kingdom Metazoa; phylum Chordata; class Actinopteri; order Perciformes; family Bovichtidae; genus Cottoperca; species Cottoperca gobio. Next base: position 3,281,698 of record NC_041363.1, read on the forward strand.
TATTAGCTTTGACTAATTTCCTACCCTAATGAGATCCTCTTGGAGGGATATTTTGGTGCAATTAATAATGCACATAGAATAATTAGAAGCATAAATATTTATCATGTTGTGTTTGTGTCTACTATAGGGTGTGTTGAGTATAGACACATCTATTAGATGTGCAGTGCGGAAGCACTAGATTGTATGTGTGCTCTCATTATACTGTAGTACAGTATTATAACACATCAGGTGCACATGTGGTTTCACTTAAAGGACCCAGTCTAATGTTGGTCGTACTGTATCTTTAAACTACAACAGATTGAAGCAGCAGGTCCAGTTGTCCAGTTTGCTTTTCGTTGCATTCTGATCTGACAAACATGCTTATTGCACAACTGGAACAAATAGTTATTGGAAATCTGAGCCAGTGTCCTACATTGCAGCAATACTATTGATTATTCTTGTATTCTTGTTTATACAGCTGTTGTCCACCGGGGGCAGCACCGAGCACGTCTGCTGAGCGCCACAGAGGACGTTCTTTAACACCATTTTGTTATCAACATTTTCAATGCATTTGCATTTGTCACAGTGTATGATCTGTTATATCAATCAGAACAAATCAAGTGCAATGCCAATGATTTCAATCTGCTTTACAAGTTATTAAGAAGATTGCCTTCCATCTGGTGAGATAATATGTTTTAAATGTTCTTCCCATAACAAACTGCATAAATACCTAATTGCTTGAAATGCTCATGTTCCTCAGAGACATCCGGAACATGGTTCTAGTTGCACGTCAGTGTTAGTCAGCGAAGTCCGTCAATGTTAAATGACCAATCCTCTCGATACTTGTGGATATCTCAAAGTGCCATCAGTAGAAAGAAACTTGCTGTGTGCAGTTTTCTGACACGTTGTTACAGCCTTTCTGGTTGCTTTCTACAAACTTATCTGCAACAATATTTAGGTGGCTTCATTGTCATCCTGCAATCTAAAAACATTACGTTAAGAGTTGCGGACACACATTGACGTGCAGTTCAAAGGCTGGACATCATTCCAGTGAAACAAAAACCTGCAGGGGAAGTGCAGAGTACGACTGAGACAAGGGACAACTCTCATTGACCTTGAACAATCAACATGAAAAAGGTCAATATTGCTGGAACAAACACTCCAACATGAAAATGTAAACACACATCATGTGTAGCCAAAACCAGATAAGACACTAATATAAGCTGAATGTTTCTCAACATCACCGGGCTGATAATGAGCCTTCACAATCTTTAGAACTACGCCGGGACAACTGTGCAAACACAGATCTCTCAGGGTTTAGTGCAATCTTCTACCCCTTAGCTCACTTTTGGCTCTTTCTGGCTAATCCTCCGAGACCCAGCAGGCCGAGCTGTGACTCAGCACGAGCCATCAAGTGGAGCTGCCTGCTCGGCCCGGGGAGGCCAATGTCAACAGGACGGAGTAGAGGTGGAAAGACAATCAGGGCTGGGATGGGATTTAATCCAGGTTCAGGGCCAGCGTAATGGAGTGTCTATGTCTGGGTGAGCGATGGATTGCGAGGCCTTGACGTCCCCTGAGCCCCAAGCCTTCTGACTGCAGCCATTTGGAGTTGATCTGTATCTTGTTCACCTCAAACCCAGACATAAAATGGCAGTCATTTCTCTCCCTCCCAGTCCCATGTATGTAAACAATCAGACACACTTTGTCTGGCCATGTTTCATTGATTTCTTGTCTCGCTGCCCTAATCAGCCCTTCACTGGTTTAATTATCTGTAACTTGTGGTATTTGGCCTGCTTGGATTCCACACACTCCCATAAATCCGCCTCCAGCAGGGCGCTCTTATCTTTAAGTTGCATTTAATCAAACATCAAACACAGAAAGGGAACTTTTATCCAAACTGTAATGCAAATACACTATCTGTAGCTGTCACATTGGAGGGAGTTAATGATGTGCCTCAAAAGGAGGAACCTGTAGCAGACTTCTAAACTCATTCTGACGGACACATTTCTCGTAATAATGTTCCCCGAGGCTAAAACGGAGCCGCTTGACATAACTGTGCTCTGCCGGAGCAGGGCTAGACCAATAAAGGTGACTGGGTCACTAAAAGCCCGGCAAAAAGCCGGCAGCTTGTTTTAGTTATCAGACTGTTTTAAATACCTCTCTCAATGTGAATCCAATTACCGGCAGCCTTTGTTTGTTCAGACAAAAGCAGCAATGTTCAAGGCCCGTCTCTCTGATTTTAATCAATTCTCTGGGGAAGTGTGCGTGTGTGGGAGATACGGATCAGGACTTGCCATACGTCAGTGAAATATGTGTGTGTGTGTGTGTGTGTGTGTGTGTTAGACGTTTTGTGCACAGGCTTGTTTGTGAGAATAACTGAGTGATAGAACTGTCTAAGAATGAAAAAGCATAAAAGCTTTTTATAACAGCGTTCATCTACGATTCCCCACCAAACTCCTTCAATTCTTAATTCCTCAAAAGCTAAAGTTGGTTCCAATTTCTTACTTCAACTTGGTGTTCTAGTTAGGATTCAAACACGGAGGAAAAGTTTGCAGCAGACAACATTTATATTAGATAATTATGATGGATCATATTTGTCACTATAATTCCAACGTCTGTTTCTCATACCTGGAGGAGTTCGCGTGTCACTTGACTACTTGGCAGATGTTCTCATACGCTGCAGCATCAGTGCATCGGGGGACAATCCACCTGTTATGGGAACTTTGCAGCTAGGAAGCCTGGCAATGATAGCCGTCTTCACAGCCACCCTCACAGGAAACAGTCGAGGAGGACGACGTAGCAGTAAAATAAAAGTCAGAAGGTCGGACTCATTTCTTTTCATTCCCTCTCGGAGAAAGAATTTGAAAGAAATGAGAACTCCCCCAACCCCCTTGAACAATGCACGCTCATTTTTTGTTGTTGTTGCTCCAAAGGGCAGTGTCAACCCTAATGAATTCCAAAATGTTAAAATTTGCATTTCAATTTGGTTACCTCCCTCTCAAAGGCGATAAAGTCCCCCAACCCAAAGCCCGTCTCTAAATCACATTAAGCATACGGCTATCTTTTGTGCGGCCCTGCAACAAAGTCACTGTGCTTCGGCCTCTCCATCATTACGCCTGCTGCTTTTTGTCGGCCTGTTTACAAGCTAAATAAATAGCTACACAAAACATCTGGAGCCACAAAGGAGACCTTAAGTGGGGCTCTTAAAAAGAACCGCCAGGGAAGACTCTGGGCTGCTTTAACCCTTCTTGAAAGCTTTAATTTTGGTTTTGTTTGGGTGCATGAGAAATGCAGCGTAAAAGAAAGTGTCCCGTTCTTTAACATTGAAGCCAATCACATTTCTGGATCCTGCAAACATATCGTGAGTGAGAAACACACAGCTGTGCATGTCTGTTGTACATTTACTGCAAAACTTCACACAGACGTCTGCTCTCCTCGATGTGTTGCTATTACTGGGGAAACGTAGACACATTGCGGGCCAGTTGTTTCCCTATATTTGACACCCCTACTCTTCATACTTACTTTGCTCTGTATATCTCAGCTGTGAGTTACTACGGGGGATTCTTTTGCTTTTCAGGAGTCTAAAACAACGTCAATAAAAACTCAACCCAACTACTAAACTCACAGCTCATCCATTTTGGGGACTTTTCAAAGTGCCTACTGGTTCTGTCTACACACAGTTTTGAGCATTGCAATCTAATCCTGATGGCGTCTGTGAACTTAACGGTGCGTGGCCCATTCAGCCTCCTCATCCTAGAGGTCAAGCACACTTTATGAGGTCACCGTCTGTAGATTTACAACCTACATTTTCCATGACAGCAGCCGTTACTTTCTGCATCCAAACAGGGAGGACTCAGAGAAGTGTGGTCTTGGGGTTTGGTCAGATTGTGACCTGGGAATCTGTGTCGAGCCAAAGAGGAGGCAGAGAGGAAGACGGGCTGTGTAAACACGCCGCCGTCAGCTCCAAGGGCACACGGCACAATAACTTATAGACTGTCCAGCATCTCCGTCTACACAGGAGGATAAGTCATGTTGAGAGGAGGCGCTGGTGTAATGTGTAATGTGTGTACTGCTTGCGTAAGCTGTGTTTCACATGGAAGATTCAGCCCAGCAGTCGGGCAAGTAAACCAGCAGAGATGGAGTCAAAAAAAAAAAGACACGTCATGCAGCAGACTGCGCCGTGTTGTTGGTCATGATTCAGTGCTTTCTCTGAAGACATGATTAGAAGCTCTGAGTAAGGACAGCAATGGGAATCTGTACTAGATTAATATTGCTGTTAATGTATGTCCCCTTTCTTCGCTGCACAACATTAAATGAGTGGGCAGCGACAAACAAGTACAGAAAATGAAGCCCCTCTACAAAAGCTGGCGTCTAATAAGCTGTTTGTGTAGGAGTGTGAGATGTGTTTGACCCTGACCCTCTATGCCTCATCTCTACATCTCTGAGATGCAGCAATCTGTAGTGAAAACAACTTCCAGTCACTTAAACTCAGCTTTTGTGCTAAAAGCCCCACGGAATATATCCCAGAGAGAAAAGAAGAATGCAATAACATTTTAACAAGCCTTAAGAAAATGGTCAAAGTTCCAAAAAGTATATGTACAAGGATACGATGGTTCTGGATCCAATTCATTACATCATCCTAATATAACGTGACTTCATCTCAGCCTACTTCTCCTGACATCCTTTTCAAAGCAGACGAGTAGAAAACGAAGGAGAAAAACACAATGAAGCGCAGACCAGACTGCAGAGAGGACATCTCTCGGCATGAGGCACAGACATCATCTTTCATCCAAAACAAAAGGTCAAAGTCTAAAGCAACCCACGTTTAGAACCAACAGCTAATCGCCTCACTTCCCCAACCCATCTGAGGAAATTACAGTGGCTGTTAAGTGTGCATAATGAATGCCATAAAGCTGGCCTATAAAGCAGGCTTTTGGCCAGCCCCTGGCAGTGAGTGGGAGCAGGTCTAAGCACAGATCTGACTCTGCACACTGGTGTACAGAATGATTGCTGATGGGTTTCTGTGAGGAGGGGAGAGGCGGGGCAGCTTCCACATCATTAATGAGCACTAATATTTCAAAGAAGGACGCGGGGCCCGAGCACTGACCGTTATATTAAAAATCAAACGGCGTGACCTTGTTAAGATGGATGCCTGGTCGCTCGGTCCCCTCGGCGCAGCTGAGCGGCACACGGCGCGCCGCATTAAAAGGTGGCTCTTTGCTTTTTAAAGCATCGGCTACAGCCGCAGATATACGGGGGTGCACCGGGAGCATTACGAGTGGCATTTAATTAAAGAAAAGTAAGCTGTGGGGTTTTATAGACTGGCCGGGGATTGCTTCATCTGGTAAGTAAGTGGAAATGAAGGATGCTTGAAAGGCGGCAACACAGTGATAACTTAACCTTCCTATCATTGTAAAAGTCAGGGCGAGGACACTTTAAGACCTGCGTGCTGCAGAGAACGTTCCTGTTGAATGTTCAGAAGCTTCCTTCAGCTTTACGTGATCAAATACAGCATACAGTAAACGAGATTATCAGCTCAAACTTAAACAAACTCAAAGAAATGATCAGAATAGTTGATAAAACAGCAAATAAAATGAAACGAGGAAAAGGATCCAGGAGGGACAGAAGTTCTGATCCACCTGAACGGAGCGGTTTCTTTCAGTCTGGGCTGGTCCAGGTCACTTAGTGATTTACAGGCTGGTAATTACATGACAATGATGAATGCGCTACACTAACACCTTCGCAGTCTGCCTTGTTAGGTAACATCTGAGAAGCCTGACAAAGCTATCATTTTACAGAAAGCTCTTAATTACCCTGGCACAATTATGAATGGACCACAAACAGACACCCAGCTGTCTCCATGCAGTGGGAGGAGATATGGAGTAAAGCGAAGGAGGGAACGTTGGCTCACAGCGCTTAGTGCAGATGTGTTGTGAGACAAAAGCAGAAAGACAAATAGCTCAAGGATACTTCGTGTTCCTTTTTGTCAACGAAGCCATTTCTCTCAGGGATAATCAAAGATGGGTTCGGTCAAAAGGTGGGAGATGGGAGAGGAAGGGAGGGGGAGGAACTAAGTGTGAAATAAATGTTCCTCTGGTGCAAAGGTAGAAAGAGGGAACTAACCCTCAGCTATAACTCTGCAGGTACGGCTTCAGGCTGGAAGTGAAGAGCTAAGCAATAAGTAAAGTATTCAGCCATTTATTTTATCTATTCTTAACAAAGTAAAGGTCGACTTCCCGGTGCTTCTCAAATATCTACTTTCCAGCACACATCCATCGTGACTTAAGTGTCCTTATATTACATATTCTACTTCTCCAGCACATCAACCTTATTTGATTAAATCACTCAATGTATTGACATTATCTTCATGTGTGCAGATGATGTTTAATGTTATAAATACAGGAGGTTAATATGATGGACTGTCTCGCCATGGACAAGGAACATAAAATGACGTGTATTGGATTGCTTCCCTATCCATCACCGGCCATCTGGCAAATACTGCATTGGCAGTTACACTGCAAAGTGCATGAAGGAGACACTTCCTCCTCTTTGAGGCCCCCGGTCCTTGTTTGACACATGGCATCCTGTGCAGAGAGTGAGCCCTACTCTAAAATCAAAGAACACACTTCCATAATCGCCCCTGCCGTCTCACCCGTCGTGTCACCGAGGTCAACAACAGGGCCGTCTCCACGCCGACACATTTATTTTCCTTTTCCAGCTTTGTTTAAATCCAAAATTAGAGTTTCCACACAGGAAGCCAACGTGGAGTGAGAGGTCTCAATTCATCTCATTCCATAAATATTTGGACGACTGGTAATTTGCTTTTTGAGATATGAAATGATTTCCTTTCGAGTTAAGAATCACATAATGGTTTCCATCTGTCTGGGCGCTGTTGTGTTTGTCTGAGTGTCTATCCCTTCGTGTGCATATGTGTGGATGTGGGCGTCTGGCGGCGTGTAAATAAGCGGAAGGAGTCAGAGAGAGAGAGCAATATGACCTGTAACTCTGTGAACTGGCCTGAAACACATGGAGTGAATGAGAAACACTCACATTAAGACATTTTCCTCAGCAGATCTCGATCCTGCTGCTGTAGTAGCTCACTTCGTCTCCTAACTGCAACTTTAGTGCTGTGAAGATTTTCAATTTTAATTAAACGGATGATTTCCTTGACCTATGTCAAGTGCGATGGCTCTTGAAACAATAAAATCAATCCATAACTTTTGATAAACTGCTAGAAATGCATCAATGTCCATCTGAAAAATAAGATCATTTCTCTGAAAGACATTAAAGGTAAGACAAATGTTATGGTCACATTCAGCCACACGACATCCAATGCATTTACATTACCTCTAAGTTCTTTCAATAAAAGAATACATCTAAAAAGGTAATAAATGTAGTAACCTGCATCGATAATGACGGATGAGCTGCAGTTTCATCACGCTGTACGATCACAACGGTGTCAGTGCGTGTACAAAGAACCAGTAATAGTTCTATATGCAAAGCTCTCTGGGGAATTATCTGGAGATGTACAAACAGCCCAAAACAGTGGTAATTACAATATGTTTGACAAGCATTTAAATCCATACAGTGGATGTAAATATATGGTAATAAGACTCATCACACGTGCATGCCAACGCCTGTGAATGGCATGGCCAATAAAACTGCTGTTTGATTAAAAGATAAAGAGATAAATCCACCTGCAAGCCTACATCCAGTCTTCACTCTGTGCAAGAGGCCAATGACAGGCTTCCTCATAATGTGCTTCTGCTTCATCAGACGGCTACAGAAGACAGACACACAAGAGGAAAAGGCCGAGAGAGAACCCGTGACACATGACGAAGGTTATGAGGTAGATTCAAATACGTGTTGTTGAGTCGCACACCCACACTGGGTGCATTAGTCTCCACAGCGACCAGGACTCCTTTGCTAAGGATTAAGTTCGAGGTCATCAGGCACTTTGAAATTCACTCAACGCGCCGCCTGTACACAACACAAATGTCTTTCTCCAGAGTGGGTTCCAGTTGAAATCCATTTTCCCCTCTTCTTGCGTGAGGTCTGTTTATAAAGATATAACCTACAATAGCTTCTATATGCTGTCACTGCCAATTTCATTCTCTTTGTTGCTGCGGGACAAACTATCGATGAGCTGTTGCAGGCTGTTAAATTAAACCGAACCCCGTCCACAGGAGAGGGATTGCTCCTCCAACGTGAAATGACACATCCCAGGACTAGTTCAATAAGTCACACCTTTGAATTAAAGCTCCACGAGGCACAACTTCAAAACTCAATCCCCAACTTGTATGTGAAAGTTCAAGGCGGGGGAATTGGTAATACAAAGAGTTTATATTGTGACAACAGAGCAGGTCGTGGAGTCTCCCATTGTGGGGAATCCCTTAACCGTGAACACTAAACACCACAACTCAATTAATATCCCTTTAAACGGGGGGGAACAACAGACAACACATATTGGCACAATGTATTACCAAATGAAAGAAACTGCACGAACAATACTTTGCATCCAGAGATGTTTGGGTCCGGGGTTAGACCTGCTAATCTGATTGTTGGCACCACCACAGTAGTTATGTTTCAATTACCATGTACGGAGCTCTACACTTCCAGCTGTTCAGAGGATTACACACACATGCACACACCACTGAATTAACTCCTTCACTCCCATCGTTGTTTAATCACATCCCCATTGTTGTTGATGTGTTGTGGCTGCCTAACCCCCCCCCCCCCCCAGTGCTTTGTAAATTCATACGTTTGATAGAAACATATGTTATTATATGTAGATATATTAACATGGCTTATACATTCGCACTAACAGCTCCGTGTCAGACTTACAAACATGATGGGAGAGAAAATGCTCCATGCAGACATGTTGTAGCAAGAAAACCACATGGAATAAACAGCGAGACCTGTCACAAGCAGTCACAACACGGCGCTGAGCGAGGGAGAGGGAGTGAGAGAGAGGGTGTGTGTGTGTGTGTGTGGGAGGGGGGGGGGGGCCTCCCGTCTCTAACCTGCCCGGTGGCAGTCGCCGAACTGTCATTGCCTGGCCCTGTCATTTGGAAACTTTGCTGTTTAGAGGTGACAGCCGCCCACGGACACACACTGTACACACTCCACAGCGCTACACACACACACCACACACCCACACACCCACACACCCACACATTGAGGATGAGGAAAGGTTTGGGGTGGTGAGTGGGCACTGTTTGACACTTCCATGTTTGACACCTCCACATCCCTCTGCATGTCGTCGCCTCCGCAGGCTTTCCTTGCTGTGCTGATGTGTCCCTCGCCCATTTTAGAGGACGATGGATCTATACGAGTGTGTGTATGTGTGTGTATGTGTGCGTTAGCTGTGGCTGTGTGCTAGTCACACAAATGCGTGCACTCTGCAGTTCAGCTTCTTTACTTATTGACTAGATATTGCAAAGATGTTTGGCCTCGAGTGTTTAATATGAAAAATAAATGTCAACACAGTTTATCCATCCAAACGGGTGTCGTGGTGTAACACTCGCTAATGATGTACAACTGTTCTGCATTAGTTGTGAGCGCTTCCAGAGCCATAGGAGATATGTGTCGGACATTACAGTAAACCATTATGTGAGTATGTGTGTGTGCCATTTAACTGCCTAATTACAGGTGTCCTGGGGTGTGTGTGTGTGTGTGTGTGTGTGTGTGTGTGTGTGTGTGTGTGTGTGTGTGTGTGTGTATTTGGGTCGTATTGAAGAAGACAGACAAGGAGGAAGGGGTGATGAGGAGAACAGCAGGGTTTCTCATCAGCAGGCTGTAAATGGTTCAACCGCCCCCACCCAACCAACACATCCTCCCACCAACACAAACACACACACACACACACACACAGACCCACATTTATTCGCGCTGTGGTAATTGCCGCGCCGGCTCATTTGAGCTTGTCATTTCTCCCCATAAGACTGCAGTATTAAAAATGACAAAAGATTGATACGGACTCTCTTTCACACACGTCGCACACCGCATCTCTCAGCGTCTGCAAGGCAGGCGAGGGCGGGGCTGTTATTGCAGATTGTACAGGCGAGATAGAAGGGAAATGTGATTTCACACTTTTTGTTTTTCAGAGCATGAACAACGAGATGTTACGTAAAACAAAATAATCTAAAAGTTTTGACAGAGATGTTTGTATGCAAACAAAAAAGTACAATCTGCCTAACAGCCTAACACACTGTCTGTCTGCTCGTTCTGGTTGCACATTCAGCCTTAATGGTCTACAAAGACTAGTTACAAAAAGGTTTATTGGCAAACAATAAATTCAGCCAAACACTTTGGGAATAACAGCAGCGGGCATCATAATGTCACAGCTCATCCATAACCAGGCATATCATCATCACCAATGTGCTGAGAGAATGAAGCAAATAGTCATTTTTACATTGAATACCAACAAAGGGGGATGAGAGACCCGGCACAGTTAATTGGGAGCGGTGCACGGACAGAATAGTAATACAGCGTTAGGCGGGGAGAGCAGAGGAATGAGCTGATGCCTGGTGTCCAAATGAAGGGAAGCAGCACATTCACAGTTCATTACCACTTTCCTTCTCTCGCTAATCAAAACGCTACAACGTGTCAACAAGGAAGTGTTCTTTTTTTACTGAGAATATGTACGATGTATAGATGAGCGTGTGTGAGGGAGGGTGTAACCAGCATGTGGTTAGGTGTTTCTGTCCGTTTGTATACATGTGTGTGGCAAAACACACCTATACTACATCCTTTACGCTAATGAACGACACTCAGCAACTGAAAACGGTCCAGCGCAAGAGCTTTAACACGGGTAATTGGATAAACCATTAAAAAGGAAAACAAGAAAATACTTACAGAAAGTAGAACTTTAATGTTTCCTCGTTCTAGCATCATACTGTCTAGAAGAACAGATACATCTCCAACATTATGACACAATCGGGCTCCATCCAGAGAGCCGACTGGCTGAGAGCCTCCAGTCGTCTCACACTTCAGACTGGCAGCAGCAGCAGGAGCTCAGACAGGCAACAACTCATTTGTGCCTTTCTCTGGGCTAACTCCGCTTATTAGCTGGAATCAAATGATCCAACACGTCTTGTGCCATAGGCAGGCCCGGCACAGAGAAGCTCAGTGTGTGTGTGTGTGTGTGTGTGTGTGTGTGACATGAAAGAAGGAGAAAGGGAAAATGAAAGAGAGAGAAACAGAACTGCAGAATTCCATTAGAGGAATCTAAAGGCATCACGCATAATGGATGGGCCACGACCCACGCCTGAGAAACTGTGAGGCTCAAAATTAAAAGAATTCTTCAACTCAGATTGTGGCCTTCACATGAAAGCTTCACATGGCCCACGCGACACGACAGACATTTCCTTTTAAGATGGCGGTTGATTAATTTGAACTGACCCTGTGACTGATAAGTACTTGTTTTGTTGTATCGTGGTTTGAATGTGTTCTCTAAAAGGCGTACTTCCTGTACTTGTACTTATTTAAAATTAAAGCTGGTGTTCAGGATTTTTGAAGGCTTTTTACTGTAATGTCTGTTCAAATAAAAGGTAACACTCCACCCCACACAAAGGCCTACAAATGAAAGGAAAGCAGTGTAAATGCATAGTTTTAATTTGGAGAATAGTACTGAGGAAAAACTGTATTTTATTAGTTATTTAAGTGTGTTAAAACGTGTGTGACAGATTCTCTTTTAGCTCTGTTTTTGGTCTCTACCGACTCCTTTGGGAAGTATCTTCAGCTCTTTAGCTGCTAAATGCTCCACCATGAAGCTGCTCTCTGTGTGCGTCTGCTGTCTGGTGTTGAGCAGGCAGTGCAGTCGGGGTTTAGAGCTACAGTAAGAGTGAACTTAAACAGTAGCAGTTTGCTAAATCATGAGCTGACACTTGGTATACAGCTGTGAAGAGCTGCAGGTTTAGGTCATTGTTCTCTGTAAGTTCATCAGCCACACACCTTTTCTTCTGGCTAGAGATCATGACGTCTTTGCACAAGATCGTCATTACATCTCTCCTATATATCACATGTCTCATTATAACAAAGCAAAGATGCCATGTAATGATTTTGTGCCTAAACAATGCAGCGTTACGTTCCTGCATCCCACGTTGGTGTTTGTGTAATTGTGCTTGTCCCAACAGGGGTTAGATTCCTGCACATGGAACCAAAGGCACCTTCACATTTGCTCCTTGTCATTTGTGCCTTTTGTTTCCACATTCTACCACGTCAGCTACTCTGGGGAGGCAGCTAATTCTCCCTCCAAGGTTGTTATTCCAGCTCTCCTTCCCCTCCTCTCTCTGGCAGTTTGGGCAGCATCCTCAGTGAGAGCTGGCCCTCATTACTCTCTGCTGAGTCTTTTGGCCTTAAGGCTTGCAGTCTCTTGTCCTGCATTTCCTGTGGGGCTCCAGCCTTATCTCCCTGCTCCACAAAGCTCCTGTGGATGTGTGGTGCTATCCACTAGCAGCACGTTGTTCCCAGTCATCTCTTTCCCACGTCGGTGAAGGCAGAACATTGTGCCAACTTGCCCCCACAATTAGGACAGAGAGACAGTATGTGGTAGAAAGCCGCTGGGACTGTGAGAGGTCAGGGCAAACAGCAGTTCTATACATACAGCAGCTAATGATGAATCCCTTCAGTAAGCCCAGTTCATCAGTGAGATGTTAAATATAACTTGATTATAATTATGAAATACTAAGACTTAAATGTCAATACTCTAAGTACCTTTTTTTTTCGAAGCATCTGCTGTCTCTGTATGCAGTGATCAGCAGATGTGTACAACCACAGTTAATTTCAACAGACACAATGTGTGGCAGCAACACATTCAATGCACTTATGAAAGCTGAAGCAGCTGAAGGGGATATATTTTCAGATAAATGTTATGAAGTACAAAGACATGCCTTAGTGCTTAAAGGTTGCGTAGAAATAAATGGAAAACTGAGGGAAAATCCATTTCTTACTGCGTATGAAGACTGAGCATCGTTGTTGCAGAAGTGAAAGTCATATTTGTGATAAACACAGTGTCACAAATTTAATATGGACACATACTGTAAATGGACAAATAAATTCTGTCACAAGTTAATCTGCATTTTGCCAGGTCATTTCCGATTTGGCATTCAGCTCCCTCGATCCAATTTAAAGAGAATGTCTAGTGTCAGAGAGAATGGAAATTTATTCCGAGCCAATAAAAAACAGGCGCTTGGTGAAAATCACCATCGGCAAGTCATTAAAAGTGGGAGAAGAGCCGGGTGTGTGGAAATGGCTCATCGGCTCCCCGGGTGCTACTCACAACAAGAGACCTGGACACGTAGACCGAGGCCCTGATGAATTGAACCATAAAGGTGATTGGCTCAAATGAAAGTCTGCGCCTCAGAGGCACAAACACATCTGTTTGATTTGAACACATCACCGTGCCGAAAGGACAGCATGCTCAACCTGGAAGAAAATGTTACATGGGCATAAACAAGAGATTTGCACAGTGGCTCAGCGTGAATTCCAACATCAAACCTGGCTGGCAAGTGAGACAAACCAAGCCTGTGGGATACATAAGCCTTCATTACTGCGCTGCTACTGGTTGTCAGGTTACGAATGCAAGGCCTCGGGTGCAATGTGTGATTTTGGAGCAGCGGCTGCCTGCTAATTACCAACCTAGGCAACACGCAGCCATTAAAAACGCAACCCCGAGTGTCTGCTGAGCTAATTTGTCTAATTACATCTTTGTAACTTATGAAAAGACCTAACATTACCCTGAAGGCTTGCTTTTGGAGTGGGAGCTGTGTAGATGGTAAATGAAAACTTTGCTGTCTTACTACAAGCATACAAGTGTCTCGATAGCTGCAAGGCACTGGGAGTATAGGAAATATTGTGAGGGGGAGGTGGCAGAACCCCTGTTGGGTGATGCTGTAACTATTTCTATATCCCCGAGATTCCTCTCCCGTGGGACAGACACCCACATCCTGCCGACAAGCCTCTTGTTTATTTTTCTCATCATTAATGTGGCATTTTTTTCTGAATTTATCAGCAAAACCAATATTTGGTGGCAGTTATGAGATGCGTAGGCATCCAGTCAGTGTAATAGATTGTGACTGAGCCGTCACAGCGGTGAGGGCCTATGGCAGCTGTGCTAACAAGCATCTCTAATGGGAGGAGGAAAGGGGAGTTGGGTCGACCCTTCGTGACATGTGTCAATTTACTCAAATTTGAAAGCCTTAAACAAAACAAAAAAATTCCAATTACAGTGATTGTGAAATGTGAATTTGTTTCCGAGTTGAGTGCTGTGTTTGGGAACAATTTTCATTCAGAGCATCTGGGTTGCCACTTGCATCTCACATATGTTGTCAGGCAAGTCAAATCACTGTGTTTGTTAGTTAATAACTTAGACACTGGATCATATCACCTCAGCTTGAATGACAGCAATGAAATGGAGCACATTCAATCAGAGATGATCAGAGATAAAGAGAATAATCATGACAGACTAAGTTAGAAAAAGAACAAACAGGATGATGCCATCTTCCACCTTCCTTCCTTCTTCCTCTTCTCAACTACAAGAACGGCTGGTTGACTGCGATAGCATCTCTGAGTTTCAACATAGCAGCTCCCCGGAGCCAGGCAACTTGGCTATTTTGAGGTCAGATCTCCTGCCTACGTGGGACCAGGCTCATTTGAGTAAAACCCCTTCTCTCCAAAGCCACAAATGGCCGACCTTAGTGGGGCCCAGTACCAGGGGACACAACTGTCGGTTTATATTAATAGCCTCGGAAGAAAACATTTGATTCGTGTATGCGAGTGTGTTTGTCTCAAGAAGGCTTTAAATGGTTATAGATGGATAAGATTCAAAAAGTGTTGACCTGGTTTGCGCTGAACGAATCTAGAAAGGGCAAAAGTTCTAATCATACTTGAAGAATCTGTGTTTCAAATTTGCAATCAGAAGATAAAGCAATGCCAGTGTGGTTTGTAATGCGTCAGCCTTGACTCAACCCACTCATTTGTGGAGAGCGTGGTGCACTCGGGGCCAGCCAGAGATGTGTCAACTGAAACCTAGACACAACCTCAGAGATCTGATGGGGCCCTCTATCTCCGCTAGCTTTTACTCGCCTTGCCTCAACTCTTTCTCACTCCTCTCTTACTCTCTTTTTTTTTCAGCTTTTATCAGGTGAGATTTTATCAGGCCTCCTCTGTCAGTAACCGCTATCGGTTGTGAAATTTCAGAAAGCAGAGCGTGTGGGAACCACAGTATCAGTAGTGCTCATCTCACCCAGCACCTTTACAGACGCGCGGGCGGTTTCTGAAAGGGCGAGAAAAGCTTCACAAAGAGCATATCAGAGGCCGGTTTAACACAAACTGACAGTGGAAATATTTCATACAATGTTCAGCCTCTTCTCTTCGCTTCCTCTCTATTCTGTGCTTGTTTTCTTTGTGCACAACCTCTGCCAGACTGTGCTGGCTCATCGCAAGATCGATTTACCACATCAAAAAACAACTTTTGGGGAGAGGCCTCCTTTTGCATGAATCTGCTGTGCAGATATGGAGAAGTGAGATGTGAGATGTGATAGTCTGCTGGCTTAGAAATCCCTATCAATCAGACCATTCTTAGCCATGAATAGAAACACCTGAGGGACAAAAAATGGAGCTGAATGATGGCCTCTCCCCATGGGCCCACATTATGTGCACTACACCACCATTCAGTGCAAGTATATTCTTCCACAAGCTAAACTGATGCTCTACATTCAATGTCACCATCAAAGTTAATTCTTTGCTCTTAAAATTGAGCTGGCTTATTGAATTTCAGGGTTCCGATAAATACAGCACGAGCTCCCAGCACTGATGCGCGCTAACACAAAGTAATCCCCAGGGTGCTACTGAGATGCACTCTCTCAGTGAGCAGAAAGGTAATCCAGCTGAGAAGTGAGGGTGTGATCACAACCTTTGAATCACAGTATGAGCTGGTAAAGTGTGGGTGGGGGAAGGAATGAGGGAAACTTATTCACTTGTTCAACTGCTCTCAGTTGCCACAGAGGTGACACGTACCCTGATAACTTTAATTGTGAAGGTTGACTGATGGATTCAAAGTCCTGGAACAGCATCAATGTTTGGTTTCCTCATTCACAGGAATTTCTTTTAAAAGGGATCGTTGGCGACCGGACTAGAACTTAAGACTTTCAAGTACTAATTCCTAATAGGTGATCTGTTCTTGTCCTCCTGATCCCTAGAGGTGCTGCCATCTCTTTTCTTTCCTCCTTCCAAATGCATTAGCATAGCTAGCAGTGTGGGGGCGTCGGTGGCTCCATCAGTAATGTCATGGGCACTTTAACATGATGAAGCACGCCGCGGCCCCGCTGGCATGAATAATTCACATTACCACGCGCCCAGAGAGAGAGGGATTGACTTTGCAACAACGAATTGTGGGAACAGATGTGTGATTTTTAAGGCGCGCAGGCCTCTGTTTTGGGTGAGCGAGCAATTTTAATTCAATTTGATATTTCTCTTTTAAAGTGAGGCGAGACCTTGAGCTAGGCCGGGGAAAATGAATAAGGGGGGGGATCAGAAGAGGGAGCCATGGCTATGGGGTGGGAGGGGAGAGGGGTGGAGGTCCTCTTCGCCATCCATCACAGTGGCACTTCAATGATTGTCAAATAAGTAGCCCTGTCCAAACCCATCTTTTATCATTATGTATGAATGAATCTATCTGGGGATCACATCATCCAGCACATGGGAGGGCTCCATCTCATATACATGATAGGGAGACGATATGGAAATGAGATACATGATAGCAGAATGGCTGGGATGGGGAGATGGATTCACATCACTGGCTGGGAGAATGGACCACTATTTGATCTGAGCACTCTGTCTATGCCGTCGGTCTTTGAAATAGAAAATGTACAAGCTACTGCTGCCATTTCAAAAGTCTCTCAGAACTTAATGCAACACATTACGTTTTGTCTACTAATACCTGCAGAACAGCTCCTCAAGTGGCACTGACACATCTCTCTCTCTTTGCGAAACATGTCCCATTAAAAGTCTTGGAAATACTTAACGTAATATTTTCACATGCTTCCCATGTTTTGAGGTTTAGGCAGTTTAACACAGAGTACCTCTAGGCCCTCGGCTCCAACGCTGATGTGAGAACTTCAATGTAAATAATTCAGCAAAGGTGGGTGAGAACTCGTGGCACTGGATTAAGGAGGCTGTGCTTCCAAAAGCTGCTCTCAATCCATTTCCAAATTGTCACGGGGCCTTCTAAGAGGCAAAACAAACCCACCTTAATCTCTGCTAATCATACTTAAGCATGAATGTTTCATGTGGAAATGCCGGGTTACAATTTACAGGCTTTTTTGCTCATTCCTGGGGTAACACCGTTACAATCCAGAAATCCTTTTGGCCAAAACATAGACGAAATGTGATGCAGAGACATCAGATGCGGAACAGTGCACACAGCATGTAAGTAGGAGGAAGCACAATCCCACATTACAGACACCATGTTTGTTGACTACATGAAACATTGCAGATAATGAATTCAGGCTGCCAAATTTCAAGATGTGCCAAAAGATAAAGCTGTTATACACAAGGAAAAAAACAACAACGATAACATCAGTGATTGGTTGTGATTAACATCAGCCTTCTTACTTGTGTGTCTCAGAAATTCAAATTACAAGCCTGATGTAGGCAATGCCAGGGACCAACCTAATATTATTATTATTCGAGACGGAGCATAACCCAACGGCGGGATGATTACATTTGACTTGCAATGATTTTCCCCCCTGCATGAGAAAACAACAGCTTGGAAAAACTAATAGACGTATTCCCCAAAGTAGCTTTGTTGCTCCTGCCTCGCTTTAAATAAATCTCATCACCGCAGTGAAAAATGTTTTGATTTATCCTGCATTTAGAAAGTGGAGATAAAAGTCCAACCCATCTGTCCCTCAACTTCGCGGGGCGCGGTGCAGCGGAGGAAAGGATTTATCACACACAGCACGGTAAAGTGCATCTGCATCCGCCACACTGTTCCCACTCGCATCATTATCCTCATCGCCTATCACTTCCCCAGCTGAGCCCCCTTTTGGAAATGGGGGGCTGACACGTCGGCGGCGGGTAAACACCATTAAAAGGATCTGACGCCCCGTAATGGAAGAGAAAACACTTCCGTATTGTCGGGGACCCCTGGCGCTGTGCTGGGCTTATGGAGGAGTAAGCCATTGTCTGGTGTCACCTAATTGGATCAAGTTTGTGTGGAGAACAGATGTGTATGCCTGGCTGAGGTAAACACTGGACCAGAAGATGCCAGGGCTGAAATTGCTTTGAAAATCGTTTCTGCCTCCATAGAACGAGTGAGAGTAGCGGAGAGAAATACAGTACCAAAAAACATTTGTGTCGCAGTTTGAAAAGTAATAAACACTTTCCCTTTGGTGTGGACTCAAAAAAGGTCCCAATTTTATTTTGTTCATCCAAGGGCCCAGGCATCTGTTTGTGTAGAAGGGAATGTGTGGTAGTTAGCGTGGCAGTGCTCCTAGCAAGTGATGATCCTTGGCAAAGCACACATTATACCTTGGAAACTGAGTATTGCTGATCTAATTAAGAGCTGGCAAAAGGTGTCATCAGGGTCTCACAGATTTCAGCCCAGAGTCTTTTCTGCTTGCAGTGAGCTGCCGCAAAAGTCAAAAACATCGGCATGAACAAAGCGAGATGAAGAGAGACACGGAAAGACAAGGAAGCACTATTTCCAATCAAGCATCTGCCTCCCCTCCGACACAGCTCGATTTAACCTTGAAGAGTAATGAGATCTGACTTGCTTAAATGTTAGCATTCTTAAATCATCAGGAAGTGCCTCCAAGGAGCCGATAATCACTGTGCCAAATTGCTGCGCTCGCTAATTTCATTTCTCCCTAGCATTTGCTTGCAGTTAGTGTCGATTATTCAAGAACAGGCATTTAATGCTGCCAGGTCCCAGGGGTGTTACATTAAAATGTAATAACTTGCAATATAAATGAAAACAAAAACCATTACTTTCTTCCCCCCACAACTTTCTTCCCTCCTCCCTTTTCCTCCGCCACCTCTCTCCCTTCCTCCCTCCTCAGTCTCTCTCCACTCCCTCCCTCCATGGTGGGAGTTTGAATCTAATTCTCAGCCCATCTGGCAGGCGTAATGAAGGCGGGCCGGGCTTGTGGTGCCCTGCTGCCATGGCTCGGTGGAGCAGGAGGCTAGCTGGCAGATTGGGCCAGGATGAGTGGAGGGGAGTCGGGGAACCTGCTGAGTGAATAAGCCAGCTCAGTTAATCTCCCTGGTGCCCCGGTGTGATCGGGGCCAAGGCCAACCACACGCTGAGGGCACCGGGGATGGGGTCTGGAGCGTGGATGTTCGTGGGCAGAGGACTGGTGGGTGAGTCTGGCATTCATTAACATTTCCTGGCATTTAGCGGACTCTTGTAGCCAAAGCATATTTCAATGAGAAACAGTTAAATAACCTTCATTTTGAAGAAAAACATTAACAACCAACTGTCAGTAAGAAGGTCACAGCTTAGCCAGGACATGTACAACATACCTCCAACTGGGACGGTCGTGGGTTCAAGGGATGTTTTGTACTGTAAAGGAGCGAATCACACAAAACAACTGCATGTGCACGTTCCACTGAATAATACATTTATACATATTCCTCATCAACACTTTTAACTACTGTTTCTGAAAGATTTCTCTAATGTTACAGACACTGTAAATAATATCTTCACAAATAAACTACAGGTCCAACTTTGTCAAACAGATGTCAGAGGATGCAGACTCTAACAGGTAGATTCCTCAACAGGTGCAGCCTCAGAGGAATCAAAAGACAAATAGTTTCTGAGCACCATCTGGCACAGACAGAAGTGCATAAGGATTTACATATGGTCAAACATGGCAAATAACAACTGTGAGGAAGGGCTGCACAGCACATTTAAAGGTATACTAGATGAACACAAACGTGTATCTTTGTGTTAAAACATATACAGTTGCAAAAAATTATATTAGCTTAAAAAACCTTTTGATGCCACACAGACTTTTAATATGGAGATCACTGTCTCTGTCAGTCCCACTCTGCGCCTGAACACCTGTTCTTGCATTAGGTGACTTTGGTGCTCTGCCTCAGCTCTCTGATTACAGAGTATCCTGATGGACAGAAAGCTTTGCTTGTTGCTAAAGTGACGCTAACGGCTGCCAACAGTAGCTGCCGTCAGCTAGTTATCTCAGGGGCAGTGTTCGTTGTTTACACAGCTAGCGCAGAAGCTTCGGACCGCTGGGAGAAGCAGGTTTTCTGGCCCTGGGCGCTGGATGCTGGTGGGGAGCGGCACTAATATCGTGCCAGAACAAGCCGAAAGAGGGGGCAACAGAGCAGGGTTAGTAATATTAGCTGGCCTGCTTTGTCTTGTGCTGTTGCGCTTGCTTTAATGTTTGGCTGTGTTAGTTGTCGAGTTTTGATCATTCATAAGTAATGCAATCCCAATAAAAGCATGTGAACATGACAGCTGTCCATATTTACGACAGCGGTGTATAAGCAGCTGAAACCTCTTGCTATGAGGCAGGAACAGCTAGAAGAGTGCCACTGCTTGACACTGGAAACCCCATGCAATTATGATTAAGCTCCTTTATCTAAACACAAAGTCCCCTCCAATCGCTGCGATCTGCCTGCCGTGTGTGAAGGCACGTAGGGGGGAAGTGGCAAGGCAGCCAAAACCCTGATGAGAGACCTGCAGTTGCACACGAGCCTGTGTGTGTGTGTGTGTACAGATGTTTACCAATATGCTTTATCAAGCCTTAAGAAGCCATTTTTTCTTTGCAAACCAGTCAGCATCCAAATGACCAAACCAACACAGAGGCACGGCAGCCCAAGCTGAAGGCTCTCAGTGTCGGCGAGGCATGAGAGCACAAAGAAAAATAACTCAAATCTGATAGGCGGACAGAAAAAACTCATCTACAACAACAAAGCAGGAAGCTAGGCTGACAAAAACAGCAGGTTTCCCTAAGCTGTGCTCCGGCCTCTAGAGAAACCACAACACTGTCATTAACATTTACTCTCCTCATAAACACACCAGCATCAGCTGGAGGTATAATTGCCCCTGCTTCTCCTGTAATCTTATACCTTACCTGCTGTTACTGTCAGACACCTTCTCCACTGAGAGAGACGCAGAGACAGCGAGAGAGAGACATGGGGGGAAGTAGGAGGGGTTTTGGTGCATATGTGTGTGGTGTAGTTAGAGGCAGGGTAGGTGTTGCTGCTGTACTGTCAGATACAAGGTAAAGAAAGTAAAAAGAGGGGTGTAGCGAGAAAGGAAAAAGAGAAAACACATGCCAGAAAATCAAATGAGTATATGTTGCTCACTGAAATCCCAGGAGCAAGGCTCAGGGGCTCCGATGGAGGGAATTCGTTGAGTGATTAGAAGACGAGTGGCAGAACATGACCTACTTAGTATAACTTTTTTGTACAGGTTTTGGAAAAGGTACTCGTGCGAGTAGAGTTAGAGAGGCGGGCGGGAGATTTAACCCTAATAGATTCATAGAAACATTAAAGATAGCAGGAATAATTTCCAGGGGGTGTTTGTGAATATGTAAGAGTCTCTTCATCTCATGACCTTTCAAACTCAAACAAGGGCTTGCAGTCATCCTCTATGCTCTGGCTTTGCAGCCAAAAAGCACAGATGGATGTGTTTGATCCTACAGATATGCAAGGTTAAAATGCAAAACAAAATATGAATTAAACATCATCTGACAAAGGCTACAAGGAGGTTTCAGTACATTTCAAATTAGCTGGGAAAGTGTGGTGGGAGGTGTGAATGTTGAGAAAGCCGGAAAAGAAACCTGCTTTCTCAAAATCTGTGACTGAAAGTGTTGTTTGGTATCCGTGCCCTATTACAATCTAATACTGGAAATCCACTGAGGCCATGAGAAAGGAACTCTTTAGCTTTGCTGTAGAAATGGGCCTGCCTCTGGCTCTTCCTAATTTCAGGCTTTGTTTGTGCAGCGTAGGGGAGCTCTTGTGGGTTTGTGGGAGACCCGCAGGCCTTTTGTCTCATCAGTAGAGGTGGGTTCTGCTTGGAGCCTGAAGCGTTCTGTTGGCGTACGTCTTTTGTTCTACCTCTCCATTTGGTCACAGGTCGCGGATTACAGGCAACACAGGTGCACAACTGTTAGCGCTCAGGAGCGAGACGGGCACTGAATCTCCATATCAGTCAGTGCAAGGGAGGTGTGCGATGGAGAAGAAAGAGTGAAGAACAACCAAGACATGCGTCGGGAAATTAAAAGTCTCGCAAAATATGTTCTTTTTTTGTCATTAGGTTATGCTCGAACTAAAATGGCTTCCTCTGGATTCCTTGAGGGACATTGGCAATGCTGCAAAGCCTGCTTCTTTAAATGACACAGACTAATATTACACTTGTGGCGCTGAATTAATAAGCTGCAGCGTGATAAATCTCTATGATTTATTATGTTCCCTCCAGTGTATAATCAAGTTGGATGAGAGAGGGAGAGAGAGTCAGACAAAGGGAGATTGGAAGAGACAGAGACAGCCTGGTCTGAATTGAGACACAATGGACGAGGCCCTTCCTCTGCACAGCTGAACGGACAGGCTTACATAGTTTCATAGTGTGAAACAGTCAGCCACCAAAATCAGTGGGTGTTGTGTTTAGCAGAAGGAAAGCGATTAAAATACCAAAAAGTTCAATGTGCAGCGAGCCGTGAAATATGACATATGGAACTGCCAAAACACAACTAGCAGACGTTCTTTCCCCCCAAAACGCTTTATTTCTTTTGGAAGCATGAATTCCCCATAAGGGCAAGATTTGAGAATATCACACCTCTATGGAAGTCTCATCCCACAATCCACAGGAAGCTTTCTCTCCCTCCTGCCTGCTTATGGTGGGCTGCCATCATATTCACTCCCCGTTCCCAGATAGATGTTTGTAATTGGAGCTCTAATTTATGATCGGGCCTTGGTGCAGGATAATGATATGGAGCATTGTAATTTGCTGATGCAAATTGTACGTTATAATGGGGAGCCATAAAAGCCCCAGCAACATCTCGGAGACTTGCCAAACACCCTGAGCGTTCATTACAGCCCTCATTAAAACATCCACGTCGGCGTTGGGAGCTCTTACAAATGGAAGGAGCATGTAATTGCTGCTTGATTGTGGTATATGTAACATATGATAAAGTGGAATTACCACTTTATTTGTCTACAGTGTCCGTGAAACTTAATGGGGAGAAAGCTTGCAGTAAACAAATCCTCAGAGCATTGTTTGATTGTTGCATTATAGGGCTATTTGTTTAAAGTGGGGCAAATGTGAGTTAGGGGACGGTGCATCCAGGACAAACTAAGAGTGATGATAATCAAGGCTGGGCTTAGGGGGATGAAACTAATGCTTTTACCCATGAGAGCCCGTGTTTCATTTGGAATAACTCCAACATGGGCGATAGCATCGAGCGTCATGTGGGAATACATTAACTGGATTTAATATTAGAAAAGATCACTTTTGTTCTTTTTCATTACCAGGCACCAGAAGCCATCACCATACGTGGGCTTTAAGGGTGCTGGAACTAGATTGAAAAAGGTTAGAATGAACCGTTGAAGTCACCTCGCTGCGACGCCTTTCCAATCGTTGATCTCAATTCAGTCCTAACGAACAGGGTATGTGTAGAGCGGTGACGCTGAACGTCCCGGCTTTTAAAAACAGCCTTAAGAGCAAAGCCAAGTGGCAAAAGCAATTAAGAGTTCATTTAGAACAAGTGAACTATGCTGGGGCTGGTTTTTCTGAGGCCCGGTCAATGCTAATTCACAGTGTCGCCTTTTTATTCAAATGACCTCTCCCAGAGCCCCCTTTGTGCCGGTGCTGTTCTAATGCATCTCCATTAGAACAAAGCCTGAGCTGCATTGAAGTTTCCCTCCTCAGCTCTGAATGATAGCAGGCCTCTGCCACCAGAGCTGTGTGTGCTCAGCCACTGGAAAAGGATTTTCAACCGTGCCATTCAGCCGGGGCCCTAGAAGCCTGCAGCCTTTATCTGCAGAACTGTTGATTGATGTGTTGTGGGCCCTGCTGTGGTTAACAGCAATTTTTATCTGTTGCTAGCGGCAACAGCCCAGGTCCCTGGTGCGCAGTGAGCAGCAGGGCCCAGGATCTGAAGCCGGACCGCACACGGGGATAAACAAATAGGTTTTTCAAGGCGGACAGCACTCATAGAGAGGCCCCTGACAGGCAGCGCCCCACCCCAAGGCCAGGACAATGTCAGGGCCCCAGCCTTCTCCTGCTGGGCTCTTTCACTAATTTCCACCATGTGCAGAGCCGATAGTGTGGAGACACCTGCACACCCCACTGAAGAGTAAGCAGTGCAGCAGAGACAGAGTGATATACAGAGATACTCAAGAGGCAGTTAGGACATTTCCTATACTGTGTGGGAAGCAGCCATTGCTTTCTGTTAAAGCTCTGTATGCCGACAAAATCCTTGCTGCAATAATTATTCTAAGTATAAGGTATAATTTACACTCAATTTCCTTTCAAACGCTGTGTTTAGCATTTAATCCAGTGAATCTGTGTCGTTTTGTTTAATAAAGCGTGAAGCTTCTAATGGCTTCTATTATAATTAAGTGACATAATCCTGGTATTCGATAAAGATCTTGTAAAAAGCCTTGTCACTCTGACAGGGAAGTGTGTTTGCCACAATGTGAAGGTTGTGAATGCCAAATCAATTAAAAAAGGCTGTTAAAGAATGCACAAATTACTCTGAGACTGCTCTGTTTAGAGTGTGGACTCGTTTAGCGTAAAATATGATTATGACAACCCGAGCAGGGGAAATAAAGAATGGGTGTGTCTGAGAGCTCCGAGCACTCCTGCTCAACCCAAACACTCGGGCTAAGGTTTTACTCCCTGACATCGCAGAGATAAACCCTCCCAAAACAGACTAGTCAGATTATACTGTCACGGACAAAGCTCTATGCCTTTATCGTGCATGAAAACACGAGTGGGAGCTTGGCCTTGGGTGGTTTTAAAAGATGGGCGGTGGAAGACTGAGGCTCAATCACTTCATCTGAAAGGAAAGGGAGGTGTGTTGTCTTTTTCGCTTAGCTAAAACGTCTCCTCCTCTATACAGTATATCCAGCCCAGGGGTAGCCACAGGATGGGCCAGATAGTTTCAGTGAGATTCTTTGACATTTCCTCCATCTCTTGCAGCCCGTATCTCCCAGGCGCAGAGGGGGATGTTGGGTTCTTTATCAAGGAGCCCCTGAGAGAGGATGATAAATCGCCAGAGCCCAGGCCAATCTCCAGTGGAACAACAAGCAGGTAGCAGAGCAGGAAACAAGGCACAGATATTGTCTCCCAAACAGAGCCGAGGCTATAATGAAGCCTGCACAAAGCAGACGGGAGCGAGTCGGCCTGATAAACAATTCCATATCCAGTCTTCCACAGAGAGCGAGATAGTGAGTCTCAGTCCCTGCTGCTACATATCGCTGCTGGACTCTACGGTCCAGAGATAAGCTCTCACCCCTGAATGGGGAATGAAGGGTGGGGGTGGGAGGGGGGTGTGGACTCCACGTCCAGCAATGTCATCCCCTGGATAAACACATATATCACACATAATTGCGCTTATATATATGTTTGTCATTACCCTACCGAGTGAAATCAGTGTGTTGAGACGGATCTATAGCACGTATCCCGTCTGTCCTGCAGTATAAGCTCCTAACAATGTTTGTTGTAATGGCATTAAAGTTAACTCAATCAGGAAATCACTGCCAACCACCTCTGGTATGATGCAGTTCATGATATATTTATTGTGGAATTGAACATCAAACCTTTTGTCTAATGACTTTTAATAGATCTTTTGGAGAGACGAGGGAAAACACTATATGTCAACAATTGCACTAGGTTGCTCTTCCTGCATGTGTGCTGTACATGTATATACAGATGTGTTGTTTGTTCCATTGTGTAACTGTAGAATCAAAATCTATTTTAAGCTCATTTATTTGACTTATTTTGGTGCTTTTCAGGCAGCAACTTGGGGAAAAACATCTGCAATCACTTACAACTGAATTCCTCAAAAATGAACACATCCAGATTTATGAACAGCCGCGAGCAGCTTCATGTTAACTAACACTTGCACCAGCCTGCAGAAACTTTTTTCACTGTTCTAGACAAAGAAACAAAGAAGTGACGACAATGAGATGAGACAAAGAACAATAGACTGATGAGGAGACGTGTCATGTGTTTGCAGAATGTGTGCAGATGATGGACCGTCAGTGCAGCATTTTTTATTTGCAAAAACACAATGAGATAAATGAAAACCAGCAGATAATGAGTCCAAAACACTCTGGTGACTCCAATTTCCCCATTTCAGGAGTCTGGCACTAAAGCCCAGACACGTCCTTTACATTCTGTGTACACCATTCAAATGAGGCCATTCAAGCCTTGCAGGCAACATACGAGTGGAGACATATGGAAGCATAAACAAGAAGAGGCGTTATCTCCCAGAGATGTAGAGAAAACAAACTGTCGGGAGGGATTTACTTTTTTTTACCTCTTAGTGTCTTGTGACAGATAACCAGCCCCCATCCAACAATTTGATTGTTTGAGTGTTTGTGGAGAGGCAGAGCAGTAGATGGCGATCAGTGCCCGGGGTTAACCGGAAGATAGCCCTGTCCATGCTATTGGTGGCTGCTGGCGCTGCCTTCGCCTGTGTGCCCGCCTCGTTGACCCTCCCCACCTCACAAACAGCCCTCCACCCACATACATAGCCTCTCTCTTCCTCTTCCTCCAGCCACAACACTCTACGCAGCCCCGGGCCCACTCCTCGTCATCCTCCTCCCAAACCCACTCAGCCTCTGCCTGGCAGTTCCCTGGAGCCCCTCCGACCCCCCCTCCCCCCTTCGAAACCATCATACTGTAAAGCCTGAAGCACTTACAGATAAGGAGACCCCAGAAATCAAGCGGGCCCGGCAGCAGAGCAGATAGAGAGTCAGAGCTCAGCACCCAGGAGGTGCCCAGAGGCTACTAACGCTGCAGATAGCTCCATCGCACAGCCAGAGAGCAGAGACAACGTGAAACTTCCTGCCCCGGTTACCGGACTTTCCTTTGCTTGCACAATACCAACGACCCCACACCACCACCGCGAGCCCCCTCCACCTCCATTTCTGCCCTCTCCCTCTGACTCCTCCCTTCCTTCTTTCAGATAAAGAGAAGGCCTCGTTCTCTGCCGACTCAAACTGACAGCTGGAGCCAAAGGGCTCCACAAGCTTTTTTGGAAGGTCTTGTTTGTTTTCATCCATCTGTGAGTATGCGGCCGCCGGGGAATAGGAATGTGACATGTTCTATTAAAACAAAATTTAAAAAAAAGATCGCACAGAGATCAAGGTCTTTTGAAGTTAAGCTTTGTTCAGCGCTCTAACTGCACTCCTTTGAGGCAGATTAACGATGACAAACCATTTATAGTTGTTTTGTTTGTCTGGATGATTGCTTCCAAGCTGCAATAAGAACTGCCATATGCCACTCATCAGCTAAAAGTAGCACACTTTAAAGAATGTTCCTCTTATTAGTTCTCCTTTAAGCAAAGGACATAAAGGACGACTGCTGTCTCTATTACCCAGAGACTAGACACATCATTGAAACAATAGGGGGGAGGCGCACACATTTACGGTTCGAAAAAGCACTGGGGCAAGGCAACAGATGCTTTCAAGGGACACAAATAGTCCTGCTCTGACAATTTGTGAGCGAGTGTATATTTAAAAAGGATTGGGTTGACGTTTTCCAAGAAACATCATTAAATATTCTTCTCAGGCACTTTTGCCTTGAACCACACATGGTGTATGACGGAAACCATGTCACCGACTCATTAATATACCTTCAGTTGTTTAACTGCTGTGGATCCTCCTGAAGCTCTACATGTACATGCATTGCTGTATTTATTGCATAGATACAGGGGCCTTTAAGAGGCTTTTAGGCATATTGTCATATATGTGAACAAAAGGATCCTCCATTGACAGTCACTGGAGGAAGACATAAAACTCTCGCAGCCAAACTGCAGCACCGGCCAACAGCCGTGATCGATGCCAATAAAACGAGGCTCTTTTCGCCAAGGTAGTGCAGGACACCTTCCTGCAATTTAATCAGTCAGTCAGCCAGAATTAATGTTCCTAATATCATGATTTCTCCATTACTCTATTTAACATAATTAAAATGTCGAGCACCGGGGCCATAAAGCGGGTCGTTGGAGATTGTAATTCTGCCGTAAAGCTATGAAGCATGAAAATGCCACTTACCGAGTAGCCACGGCCTGACAGCGAGTGAGTGGAACTCTGTAGGGAGAGAGAGGAGAACAGGGATGACCTTTAAGGAGCGTTTCACTCGCTGACACAGACATGATGAAGCAGCGGCGTTTTAATATCAATATTCACGTTAACCTTTTACTCGTCCCGCCATGTACCCCACGCCTGCACACATTAATCCCATACATCCTGGCCTCCACCATGGGGGGTAGCTGAGCGGCACCTGCTCTAAAAACTCTTGTCCTGCGGAGAGACTGTTGTGATCGAAACACGCTGTGGAAAACCTGAATTATTTGGTAAAATTAGAATTAAAATCGGGCACAATAGTCATTCTAAGGCTGCGTAAATGTATTTACATGTGTACATGCTGTATTTACAACATGAGACTCTTACATAGGGTTCCTTACCTGGTTAATAACATGTTCTAATGTTTGTACGCAAAATGATTTACGCTTCAGATGCTTTTATAATATAGGTAATGCGTAGCAGTGCAGGTCAGGATTAACTGTCACTATTCATTTGTTTGGACTCACTTGCAGAGTGCCGTCTGACATTGATAGACACATGGGAGTAAATCCAACACTGGCACCAGTAGATACAATGATAAAACACACCTTGATAGAGAAATGCTTGTTTTGAGAGCGAGTAACAGCTCAGGTACCCTGCCAGCAGAACATGTTGGCTTCTCGTCTTATTCCATTTCATCATTTTCCAGGTATTTGTTTTGCACTCAATACAAAACAGTATTGAATAAGAGTAGCATCGAAAGATAAGAAATCATTTCAGACATGTTTTATATCCTTTACGGGCAAATATCTATTATGAAAGACAATCCATCTTAAAGTGTAATTGTGTCTCTCTTACACGACACACTGTCCTTCATTAGATGGTGTTTTTCAATTTTGTCTTTATTTTGTGGGATCTTTTAAAAAAATGGCGTCTGACACATTTAGTGAACAATCCAACTGTTCTTCATTGTGTTACGTCAGCCCATAAATATCTCTTCATGCAGGTATCAAACTCCTCCTGTGTTTTCTAATGCAGTCCTCTAAATGCTGAACAACAGCAGGATGGGGACAGAAAAAGCAAGGTTTTGTTCTGTTATCTGGCTGTTTCTGTCAGAGCCCAGCACGAATACCAATCTCCAAATCCCTCCCTCCACTTCCACTTTTCACTTCTTTTATTCCTCTGTCTAGATTGGCAATTTCTCCCCCCCTGGTCTCTGGAGGGGACTTTTCTGCTAGACCAATTTCATCCATAGGTCCACCGTCAATCCAAGCGACCTCCCCCACACCTTCACCACCACTGCCTCCCTTGTTTTGCACCCTCCCAACACCCCTCATCCATTCTCCCACACCTGCTCTAGGCCTCAGCACTCATCAACGCCTGTGTGCCCCTCTGATTCGCAGGACGACTCCTGCCGTGACGATTAGGGAGGAGTCCTGCCGCTAACCGGAAAGCAGGCTCTGCGGGAATCAAAAGGCTATTCCCGCTCTGCTCAACCTCTCTGCTCCTTTCACTACCGCAACCAGAGAGCAGGGAGGAAGAGAGGGGAGGAAGAACTGCACAGAAGGCAAAATGTGTGGCTACAAAAGGGCCAAAGGTGTGTTTTAGTGAGAATGTGGCCTGTTGTCTGTGAGTGTGCATGTTGTGAGTGCACTTAGATGTGTGTGTAGATGCATGCGTTTGTGTGTGGGAGTGCATATGTGCATAGGTGGTGGGAGGCCAAGGCCATTTGGAATTAGGCTTACTATGTAGAGTTCATTCAACTTGGAGCATTCTGAGCAGAAAGAGAGGCTTATTTAAATGATAATGAGGGACAATCCATTGGATTTAGTGCCAGTGAAGAGAGGAAAAGAGGGGAGGGAAAGGGGGGGATCCATTAAAACGCCAGTGGTTCATAAGCCATAGGGTCGGCATCCAGCTAAACACTCTCTCTTAAAAGCCATTATACATGGCTCTCAATGGATTTCTGCAGCGCTTAGGACTTCAAAAGGATTTAAGAACCCGCCCCAGAGAGGGAGTGTGGGGGAGGGAAGAGTACAAGAGAGAGAGAGAGAGAGTGCGTGTGTGTGTGTGTGTGTGTGTGTGTGTGTGTGTGTGTGTGTGTGTGTGTGTGTGTGTGTGTGATTATGGTGGTGAGAGGGATGGGGCGGATGCTGGCGGCATTTAAGGGTTAACTAAACAGCCTCGGAGAAGAGAAATGTTGCTAAATCCGCCCCCTAATCCTCTCCCCATTTCCATGCCCCCTCCTCCACTCTCCTTACTAAAAAAAAAAAGGAAAGAAAAAGAAAAACATGGCGACAAGAGGGGAGGGTCCAGTCCATCTTCTCCCCCACATGACTATTGGTTTTTGTCTTTGCAGGGAGGCCAAGAGGTGGGCCAATCACAGCTCGATGGAGCATGATGAGGGAAGGGATGCAAACATGCATGCCCTCTGAGCCAGATCAGGTAGCTGGGTGTGTTTGGGTGCATGTGGGTGGGTGTGGGTGGATACAGGAGGGTGTTAGAGACCCTGACAGCACCACAACTGCCGCCCTCTCCTCCACAGGACACAGATGAAGTGGAACCCACCCCCTCCACCACCTCATATTTCCCTAATCCCTGTGTGGCTTAGTGCCGGGGCCCCACTGCACCGCAGGCACAATTACCTAGTCAAAATAAACAGATAAAGACCCAACCATGGCAATGAACAAACAGCATCCCCTGCATTTCTTTTTTTTTTTACCCCTTGCTCCCAAATTGATGCATGACTGTTTTTAGAGGCGTGCAGGCGGGTGCGTCCACATGTCGCATTTGTCTCTATTTCCTTTGGCAGTAAGACAAGAGAAATCCATTTTACTCGTTGCAGACGCGGCATCATTAGTTAAGAGCTTTTAAAGCTATGGAGCCACTTTGATGTGGTGGAGCGTGTTTTACGAAAATTAGCAGTGCTTTCACTGCGGTGGCAGAGACTTCATGGAGCTGAAAGAATACGAGATATAGAGGAGACAGTGACAGGGTGTTGGTGAGGAACCTCGCTGTGTGTATCATGTCCAGGCCTTCACTGAGTGGAATACAACAGCCAGCAGGGAGGGGGACAGACAGACAGACAAAAAGAGGAGGAGAAAGGTGAAGACAGGCAGAGGGAGAGAGATGGAGAGATATAGATGCCGTGGTTACAACGATCAGCGTCTGTGCACCATTTATTTGGCAGCAGATTAGAGAGACATGCCACATCTAACACTGTCGGCGATTACAGCGTGCAATTTTCAACAGTGCCCCCCCCCCCTCCACTCCATCACCGCAACCACCACCACTTCCACCCTTACTCTACCACCCCCCTCTTCCATGCCCCCCCCCCCCCCCGCCTTCTCTGTGCTTGTCGTATATCCCTGTCAGGGCTGTCAACCAGCGTCGGTCTTTTATCTGACAAGCCCGCCTCTTCCCCCTGACTTTTTCATTAAAAGACAGCCTTTTACACAAATTCAAGAGAAATAGTATGAGAGGAAGAGGGGGGACAGTGCACAAGAGAAACAGAGCAGCAAGGCATAGAGAAAAGAGGATAAAGACGGGAAAAATTAGGCTGGGTGATTCCCCTCCCCATCAAGCTGGATTTTAAATTGGAATGCTGAATAGCTTAAAACAATATATTTAATAAGTTAATTAAAATCTTTTTCCTTCCATCATTTTACCCCAGCTGGGAAAGGGAGCTGCACATTTCCCTTCCTCTTCTTTCTCTCCCTCTCCTCCTGTATTCGTCAGCTAAATGAACAGTCTGATTGAATTTTGTTAGGTTTGGGAGGTCTGCTTGACAGGCATTAGTTAGGAAGCATATTTCTACATTCATTTAAAATGAGCCGCTTGGGATTTTGCATAAATTCTCATTACTTCCCCTGTATCTAAATTGCATTATTTCATCCCTTATGCTGAACCAATGCCTGGCCTCCATTTTCCTTTGCCACCTACTCATCCTCTAAATGGGCTAGCATATGGACGCCGGTGCAGCGATAATTGGAACAGTTTCTTTAACTCATTCCATTCTGGGGTCGGCGAGGTCAGCCCACACCTGGATGAACTGCGTTAGGTCATGTCTACATTTAACCGCGCCGTGGTTAAATAATGCCAGGCCAACAAGGTGATGCTGTGTGACTCGCCTAATCATTTCCTGTCTATGTGCTGCCAGCCAACCGGTCTCTTGCCACTGCACAGGGGATTTATGAGGCGATAGCTGCAAACAGCAGGAGCTACTGCACTAGCTACTCTCTGATCTCAACCTCAATGTTGCTGTCGCCCGCCCGCTCCCTACATTCCACCTCAGGGTTCCCCTGCCTTGACCTGTGAAAGTGGATAGCCTGTCTCGCTGTAGGAGGTCTGTGAAAGGTCTTGTCCAATGACTTACCTCGCTGAGCTGCTCCTTGGGGTTGCTCCTGTGCGGTCGGCTCAGCTCCAGCACCGTCTCGTCCTCGCTGACTTTGACCGGACGTGGCGCTAAAGGTTTGATCTGCAGGAGACACAAGAGAAAGGACATCTTCAAATCATGTCCTTTCATCATGAACCAAACCACTATGTTCACAATTAAGCAATATACTGGCAGTTACTTTTCAGACATTTGAGAGGCATAAAGTATAATTATAAAAGCTGCTCTGATAGAACTGTGAATCACTGCAGAGTGGCTTATTACTTTCAGAAAATGGAAAGGAGAAAGATTCAAACTGTTATAACCTAAAGACCATGCCAGAGTCGACACCCAAGTCTTATTTGGATTTAGTCTCTGGCTGCACAGGGCCCTCAGGGCAAAGATGAAACAAACAGACTACTGGAAATAGTAAAAGAACAAAGTACAACAAACATGTAGGCTCTGTGCAAATGCAAAAAAAACAGTACAGTTGTTTTTCCTACTGATGAATCATTAATGAGTGGAAAAGCAGTTACTATTAATTAATTATATACCTGCATGGTTGTATGCTATTATAATTATTGAATAATTAAATCGTATCCCCTCCACCAACATAGCATTTTAAAAAGTAGGTAATTTGTTTGGTTTCCGTTTGAAACAAGAGCAGCAGTTGAGGTGGTACTTTTTAGACTGTGCACTGATCTTTAAATGACCTCTCACACATTAACACGTTTCTTTTACATTACAAGAGCTTTGAACTTGACGCAGCCATTGAGGACCAGAACTATCCATTTCATATCAAAAGTTCAAATGTCTCAAACGGGACACAGATGAAAGTTGTTTTCTGTCACTTCCTGGGATCTACATATTCCACAAGTTGGGCATCTATGCTTAACATCGCAGCGTAACTACAATGGTTTCAACTGACTTTCTATGGGCCATGGTCCCTCTATTCTTACCCTGAGGGAAACGCAAAGTCTGCGTGTTGATTCAAAGCATGGTGTCAGTTTGTGTTTTGGCTAAATGCAAAGCAGAACTGGCTGTAGCAAAAACACCTGCAACATACCAACCAGCAACAGGAACGCAGCAGCAACAATGTAGTAAACCCAGCTGTGAAGGTTTACCAGCTGTCATTGGTGTTTTCTTTGTGGACTGATTTAAAGGACAGGTTTAAATCAATTGTATTATTATACTACAATACAACCTATTTGTTTAACTTGGGTAAGATGGATTTTCCCCCTGCCATGTTTTGCACATAGAATAATTAGTTAGTGATCTTGTATGACAAGAACACACATTCAAGCATCAGGTAGGCAAACTATCCAGACATTTTTTATTTGCCTACCATAGCCGTGGCCTACATATAGTATAACAATATAATCTTCCTGAATAGGTAGAATCAGTAAATGTTAGGACCCACTGCTGAATTCAGTCTAAAATCCAAATCAGCAGCTTAAATGTACACATGCCAGTATTTGTGTTCAGCCACCCACATCATGGTAACCCTAATGTTGGAACCTGGATGGCTTGGTTTATTGCAGGACATCAAGACCCACAGTTGGCATGCATTCAAATTCCCAGCCAGATGGGAGGTTGGCGAGCTCAGCAAGGAAGACTATGTGCTGGTGCAGCATCATCCAATCACAATGTCCCGTGCTGCTTCCCCACCTTGGAGTACAGTGGCGACGGCCGCAGGGTGTAATCCATTTGACTAGCAGTTTGCATGTAGCAGCTCCCCTGGTGGTGCGCACGGTGGCTGGCCCCGTTCTCCTGATCTCCACTGTAATTTAAGCAGATCACTGCTACAATTAACCTTTCCTGGTAAATATCAATTATGGCCCCCGGCTGGTCTAGAATTAAAAGGGTCATCAGCTAATCTGACAGGTCCTGTACGCTACCACCTGGCGGGGAGAGAGGGAGGGAGGCAAGGTGGCAGAGAGAGAGTGTTTGTCTACCCTCGTGCCCACCAGCTCAGATGCCAAGTAGACACAATTCCCTTTTAATTACCCTGCCGCCGCGAGGGCAGGCACGCTGATTGGCCAAGGGGCATTAGCAGTACGCTGAGGTCAACAGTGACAGGACGGGGGTGGGGTGGGGTGAGTGTGGCAGAGAGGAGGAGGGAGCTGGCGCCAAGCAATCAGGGTGTAGAGATGGAAGGAAGAGAAACCTGGCAGGTGGGCCTAATCAGGTTTGACTTCCACCTCTACCCGCCTCTCCCTCTGCCTCTCTCGCTCTCGCTCGACAAGCTGTCAGCCTAATCACTCCTTGAATCTCAAAATAGATGGTGGCCTTTCTGATTTCCTTCTCTCAAGGAGAGCAAAAAGAGAGCAACCCTACTTGGCAGGCAGGCTGGCAGGCATGGAGGCAGGGACGGAGCGTCAAGGTACAGTCGGCGTCACGTCGCCGTCAAGTGCAGCCGCTGATTACTTTGTTTACCCAGCATTAGTGTTGCTGACAAATTCCTGAAGGCGCCCAAAGTGTTTCCGTCTCCTCCAGGGCCTGTGGCTACATTACCCAGTCAGCAATCAACTTGGTTATTGATCAGAGCACAGCGTCTAATTAGCCGCCTAGGTTAATGATGAAGTGTGCAAGGACCATTCCCTGAGCCGCTGATCAACGGGACAGGAGAGCAATTGATCTAGGCAGAAATTCACCAACTCTGACAAAAGATTGGCAACGCTGACTGCCTGTGATTAAGGCAGGGACTAATTTCCTGTCTGGGGAGGTGTTTAATTGGCCCTAAGCTCCCAACTGTACAGCTTTCATGTGTTGTTTTTTCTTTTTTGTGTACTCATTAACGTTAAAGGACAAGTTAGTGAGCTTGAGGGTGGGGCTCATGGTCTTTACTGAGATCTGATTGGTTGCAAGTGGTGACACAGTTCAAGGCCATAATACCTTTCCACCATGCTTGAGGTAATTTTCTGCACAACCTTGAGCAGTTCTTGGCAACCTGGCTGTTTTAAGGAGTTATAGGTTGTTTGTGTGGATTAAGTTTGTTTACATTGAAGGTTTGACCCATGCAGTATTGAGACAAGGTTAATCAGGTTGAAACGGCAAGTAAATGAGGTTAATCTGTGTGTGTGTTTGTGTGTGTGTGTGTGTGTGTGTGTGGGAGGGGGGGGGGGAGCAGTTTTACTTAAGTAAGACGACAGATAGAGAAGACATTGAAAAACATAGCTAAGTAAGAGCCTGTGTTTTACATGAATAATGTACTGGAAATTAGCTCCATTAGTCTCGGTATTGAACATGTCTGCAGTCCCTCTCTGGAGGCTGCCGCTCTGTGCTCTTTAATTATCTTCAAAGGGCCCTCCAGCATCTTAATTTCCCCCCAAGTTGAGTAGTGCCGACTTGGGTCTGCTCATTTATAGTACTCTAACCCTGGGTGAAGTCACAAAGCCTGTCTACTTAGAAAGGGCTAGTCAAGGCATCGAAGGAGGCAGTAGCGGTTCACATAGGTTCATGCTAGGTTTGGCTAACTTTCCTTTTATTATCACTCTTCCTTACTCTCCTTGCAGTGTCGATCATTCAGCAGGATGCTGGCTAGTGGCTGGCAGGTGATGCTTTGTTGTCCTGCTCCTTTGATCCTACCTCCTTCAAGTTGCAGGGCGTTTTCGGGGGGGGGGGGGCTACGCGGTCTCCTACGTTTTCCCTCCTTGAATAAGAGAAGCTGTTAGTCCCTGACCTCGCTTTTCCTCTTCTTGCTCCAGCTCCTCTGACTGCCTCGTCTCTCCCTAGCCTGCCGTCACCTGTCAACAGCGCTCAGGGAGGCTGTGCCTCAGCCTTGTCCCAGTGTCAATCCTCGTTACCCCAGGAACTTGGACCTTGCCCCCTGCCAGCCCCTTCCTTTCTAGCTGCCTTTATGCTTTTCTCCTCTGCACTTCCACGCTACAATATCTGCTTTCTGGGCTTCCCATGTACAGGGCGGGAGGAGCAGGGGCAATACAGGGAAGGGAGGGCTGAAGAGGACGGATACAGATCCTTCCTCTAATTTGTTCTGAAAAGTGTCCTGCGCAAAGGACCCTCACCCCCATTAACCCAGCGACAGCCTGCTACCGCTGCTCAGGGAGGCATCAGCAGTGTGTGTATGTATGTGTGTGTGTATGTGAGTGGGGCCCGGTGGTGCGGCGGGCAAAGGCACCTCGGCGCTCAGTGCCGGGCTCCGGCACCGGCTCAATCTATCGGCTCATTATCCCCCCCGCCCAGTCTGGGGTGCAGACAAGTGCACTTTAGGGCCACAGGCCAAATTGATTCATCTGCCTTCATTTTCTTCAGGCTCAGAAGTGGCAGCTGCTCAGAGGCAGGGGGAAGGAGCAATAAGATGGTGAGAGACAGAGACAGGAGAGAAGGAAGGAGAGAAAGAAAGGGTCTGGGATAGAGTGAGATGAAGGAAGGAGGCATCACGGGAAATAGGTGTTCTTGGCTTTGTTCCTCATCCATGTCTCATTTTACTTTTCCTCTTCCTCTCCCTCTCTCTCTACAGCACAACCAACACCTCCCTCCCTTGAAATAGCTATCAAGACATGCACTCACTCCCCCACCAAGTCCCAAGATGGAAATTAGCCCAAGGACAAGCTAGTGGATTTACTACAGGGAGAGCAAATGGATTTTTGCTTTTATTTTGACGAGTCCCAGTGTATCCATTAAGCCTTTTAATCATACATTATTCATAGAGCTCGCCTTATAATAAATGACCACATAAAAGAGGTACACATATTACACAAGGCCTAAAATGCCCTCATAACTCTCTCTCCTAGTGCACTCAGAACTACATCACATTTGTAAGCTGGTTCACAAATATGAGCCTGTGAAATCGCAGCATTGCTATTCCAAGTAATGACACCAGGACACGACAAGAGTCAGCAGATTAAAAGCAACACAAATGGGGTACGGAGCAAACAAATTAGAGGGCGTGACCTATTAGCTGTTCGGCATGAGTCCCGCACCCAAAATTGCAGTGTACAAGGCTACATAGTGTAGAGCTAACTGGGGTGGCCACCGCGACCGCCCAGCACTGTAACAAAGCAATCAACCTGAAAGCGAAGCCGCTTACTCGGCCTGATTCCCAGCCAAAGGAGGCCTCAGGAGAGCCTGAGTGTCCCGCAGGGCCCTGTCTGGAACAGATGAACTGGGAGAGGAGCACTCCCTGTGGGCCCCAGGTCTCTCCAATCACTCTCACCATATGCCTCCTGGGGGAGTGAGGGAACAAGGCAAGAGAAGAGGAAGGTGGGGAGGGGAGGTGCACCTGCTCCCAAATACGAACCTATCCCTCAGCAACTGTCCCGGGGGTTCAATGACAACACACAAACACACACACACACACACACACACACACACACACACACACACACACACACACACACACACACACACACACACACACACACACACACACACACACACACACACACACACACCTCACCTGTCAGCCAGGACCATAGGAACAGTATCTGCCCTGCACTGATAAGCACAAGGCCTTACAGCAGAAACACCCCAGCCCCCTCCTCTCCCCCCCTGACTCCCACTTCAAGGCAAGCATTTCTCAGAGCTACCAACAACAATTAGGCCGATGATGTCGAAATGCTAATGATGTTATTGGAAGGAAGGCTAGAGAGCGATGCTGTGGATCGGCGTTTTGCTCTTCATTGCCGGAGCCAACATTATGCAGATATTCCTCCTCTCTAGTTGCTCTGCAAGAAATGCACAGCTTTGATTTCTGTGTACACTATTAGCGTTGAAAGCAGTGAGTGAATTTTGCAAGAGATTTATGCATGCTAACAAGAGAAATTCAAATGACGTTCACTTTGGAGGTTGTACCGTAATCCCTTTTCAAAAAAGAGGGCAGATTCAAAGTGGCAGTAAAACAACTGCAGGTTGTGGTACATGCCACTGGAAATGCCACATGTGCACTTAGTGGTCAGCAAAAACCTTTTGGAGATTAAGAGAGAAAATTATTTATTCATTAACTTTCAAGTGTGTACCTCTCAAAGCTGAAATGATCTCAGCAGAGCTTTCAATCACCACGAGTATTTTAAAGGTAATGCGGAGGCATGAAATAAAATGCAAACTGTTTATTCTCAACCCTTCAACAGCTGCTGCAGTGTTAACCTTGGAAAAATAAATACAAATAAAAATAGAGAATGCAATTCAATGATTTGAATGTATTGCATACATGTATATTTCAATTGATTTGATTTGATTATGCGGGAAAGCTTTTTGCATTGACCCAAAACCACATTCTTTCATAATTAATGTTATTTACACACAACTTCAGGGCCTCATTGGCATACTATATTCATATCTTTCAAACAAAGAAGTGTCACTGATGTGAACTAACATTTATTTTTGCTATTAGTTTATTGGTTAAGCTGTGTGGTGCCATCATCACGGCCTGTAATAGTGTTAGCTTATATTTAATCAGTTAGAAGTAATAACGATGGCTCAATGTAAAAAGATGGATTCATTCATGAAAGAACAAAACATCAAGCATTACAAATGAACTATGCCTTCAATGACACATTTTAACTAAATTATTTATTTCATCTTTCAGATGTCTGAAAATAGGAGATAAAATGTGCGTCACTGCTCAACACCGGGGCCATAATAAGTGGAAGTATACGGCATCAATCACAGATTCTGCAACAGTTTTGTGTGGAAAGGATTTATCAGTTATGACTCAACTCCATAACCCTTAAATGGACAGAGATAACGCTGGCGTAAACACTCTTATCAGCTGATAAGAGTTTGTTGGTGGGGCAGATCAGCGGCCCAGACAGATTTCGAAATGACAGAATGTCTGACTGCACACAGAGATTTTCCCAACTTGAACTCAGAAGTTGGCTAAATATCAAACAGAATACTACTCTCTGTAAATAATAAGCAAATCCAGATGTAGATCAGGTAACACAAAAATACTGCCGACAGATATTAGATCATAACACATAATTGTTACTACTATCAGGAACTGTATAGGGTTCTACCAACAGAACACTAGATTCCAGCCAATAGTGTCGGCCTAATATGAACCCTTCACGTTAATATAAATGATAAGGAATATATTTCTTACATTCTGCTTTTGATAATGTACACACTTTTCACTACCAATGATCACTGTGCACCACGGATCCGAGTACTAAAGACTGTAGTTATGCTCAACTGCTGTAACACCATTCATTATTTTTTAACACTTGAAAATGATCTTATTAGCAGTAGAAGGAATTACATTTTTGGATGTGCAACATTCACACTCTCTCCCGTGACTACACTTGATAACTCTGTCACCCTCACACGTTCTTTTAAGAAATGTTTAATTTCCTCTAATGTAATCTGAAATAATTATCAGCTAAAGCGCACAAGCTGAAAAAAAGGGCCTACCAAACACACACACACACACACACACACACACACACACACACACACACACACACACACACACACACACACACCACACACACACACACACACACACACACACACACACACACCTTAAAACTAGCCATCATTCACCACGACATAATTAAAACACCGAAGGTGAGATTGTGAGGTAAAGGAAATGAGCAATGTGATTAAAAAACTGCGAGATGAAGAACTGTCTGAAACTTCCAATCGGTCTGTAGCTTTAGACTGTGTTCTTCAATCAGCTAAGGAAATGGCTCTTTAATAGAATGTCTGAGTAAGATCGTGCCGTGTTTTCCTAATCAATTTGTCTTCAAACTGAAACACAAGATTCTGAGGAAAAAGAATAACATTTAGAATAAATGTTTTAAATGAATGGTTATTATAAGCATCTCTTTACTTAAATTAACTAAATACATTTATATTTATTAACCAAATGAAATATTTGTCTCAGCCTCAGAGACTCTCTAATCTGTAAGACTTAGTGAGGAGCAGAGGCATGTCATCAGAGGAAGGAGTGAGTTTAGAAGACAGACACAGGAAGAGGGAGTTCTTTTAGAGAGATGAGGTCTAGCCGAGGAGTCTTGGAGGTAGTTTGTAGAGTTAGAGTGAGAAGACCGAGAGAGACAGCCAGAGTGCTTTGGGCTTTTTAATAGGAAGCAGATGCAACACATGTAATGAATCAGCTTCGGCTCGACGCGGCTTCCCTCTGATGTCTGAGCACCCGTCCTGCCCTTGAAAAACTTCTGGGACGTTATCTCATGCCTGCACGGCACACACTGCCGGTGCATTTTGGAGGAAGTGTTATGTGTTGGATGAAGGAGGGGAGGGAGAGGCAGGGGAGTTGAAGTGTGTGTACTGGCATACTCATACAGTATGCATGTATCTCTGTGTCCTGCAACATAACAATGCATGTGCACGCTGTACGTGCTACAATACTTGAATACATAAGGTGTGTGTAGTCGTATATGCTCAATGCTAGTGTTAGCATGTTAACGAGCACTGGCATGTTCACCTGCATGTGAACAACTATTGGATGTTTCTAGCATGTTAACTAGCACAAACTGTACTATAGCGACTATAGACGTTAACTCTTATCGTCTTTGGCTTCTTGCTTGTGTAGCGATCATACCTCACCTTGATAAGTGCAGTGGTGGTGGGGTGAGAAATATGATCTATGCTGTCTTCCAAACTCCCAAAGCCTGGTTCATATCAAATGCCACAGAGTTCAAGAAGGAATCCACCAACGTGCCAGAAAAGCACACATGTAATGGATAACATTAATAATGAATGCATTCCATGTGTTTTAGTTCCTGGGCCCTGGTATTGAGCATGCTGGCTTACAAGAATGGTTTACTGGGACATTTAATGGAGCAGGTCCATCATTAATGTTATTAGCTCCACCTGTGCTTTTCCTACTATGAAAAGTAAACATATCTGCTGTGAAAAACATCTATTGAAATGTTGTTATCTGAACCACCTGGTATATTCCTACATGCTTTCTGCCTGCAGGCTGATTATAATATATTTTGTTTTATTAGCATATTTCACTTATATTTACAAATTGAAGTTATTGAAAACGCAAATAATCACGTGTAAAGGTGAATGCATGGTCAACAACCCTCTGCAATCATTATATTAAATGTTCCCACCATGTCGGTTTGTTAACAACATATATGCATATATATTATACTATCTATATACGCACAGATACTATAGATTTTCCCTCCTCAAAAAGATAACCCATGCATAATGTCCAATGTTATGTTCTAGGCCTTATGCATAAAGTAAAGTAATATGAGGTGAAAATGGCAGATTATGTTGCATTCACTCCAAAAACATTTAGTTTCAGATACATTCATTAATTGTGGAATGCAATGTGAAACAGTGGATGTGACTACCAAACACAAAAAGGAAAATCAGGTGGTTTACAGATGCAAGCACAATGTTACAATCATAGTAATGAGCACAGCAAGAAAAAGTCTTGGCACAGTCCTCCTCCTCACAATCCCTTCCAGCCAAGTCCTTTTTCCAAAGCAAAGGATCATTGCTCTTTTGACTTGCAGCAAATGAGTAGATTGGTAGCGCATCACACTGCC
Source organism: Cottoperca gobio (assembly GCF_900634415.1). Lineage (NCBI taxonomy): Eukaryota > Metazoa > Chordata > Actinopteri > Perciformes > Bovichtidae > Cottoperca > Cottoperca gobio. Next base: position 3,323,806 of record NC_041363.1, read on the forward strand.
GTCACACTGGCTTTTATCTATCTCCATATGCAGGCCTGCATAAGGAATGTTTTAAATCCCTATAAGCCCAGATGCAGAAATCATTCAAGTCGCGCACCTGACATGTAAAAATCTGAAAGCTGTTGAGAATAATGGGAGGTCAGGAGAGGCAGTAAGAAGACAGAGACGGAAAATACAGGAGAAGGAAAGAGCGAAAGAGACTCAAGGTGGGGGTGGAAGGATTGATGCGTTCTCCCTCACAAGGTGTTTGCACATGTCAGATATGGAAGAAATGAGGCAAAGATAGTTGGAACCTTCAGAAGAGAAGAGGAGATGGGAGGAGAGAAGAGAAACTAGGCAGGAGGCCTCCTCCCTGTCATTGTGGGTGTTTGGCTGAGACATCTGCCTCTTTGCTGTCATTTCCATCACTCCTGCTTGGACCAGATGAGATAGGTCGGTGGAGGAGATCGAGGAGGAGGAGGCGGAGAAGGAAGGAGGAGAGCAGATAAGACGAGACAATTCGAAAGCTTTGGGTTGGTATGTAAATTAGGTTGTGAAAAAAAAATAAAATAAAGATGAAAAGCAGATGGAATGAGTCGTTGACATGACAGCATCCAGCCTTGTGAGCGCGGATCTACTGCTCGCGCAATTACATGGCTGCATTTGCATCTATATGATCCTTCAAAACGCTGTCATGTGTGGGGATTTGAGCATCGCTATCTGCCAGTGCACAATTATGTGTGTGCGATCAAATTCAAATGAGATGATCTGACAGACGCCGCTTGTCTCGATGTACACTACATAAAATGAGGATGCAGTCGGTAGAAGAGGATCATGCCCATTGTGTTAATAGGGATAATAGTGATTTAATAAGCTTACATGCGGATTCACTTTGCATTCTAATTAGCAAGGCCCCTCAGATGAAGCTGCCTCCTTTATGTCACCCCTGTGACTGGGAACACATGGAATAGTCCAGGGGATAAACAAAGTCTAATGTGGCATTAAAATTGTAGGAAGTGAACATGAATTAATTAAATCGTGGCTTAATCTCAGATGAGTAGGCCAATTATTTGTGTGGGATTGAGTGATACCAGTAGCTGTTTTTCTACCTGAATGATATTGTGCTATTAGAATGAAATGATGTGTTAAATAACAATTTATACTATTACTAAAATGAATAAAATTAAATATTTGTTATCAAGTAATTGCATAGGATCTCCAACATATTTGGCTTTTGTTATTTGCAATGGATAAACCAAACTGTTAAAGAAAATATTTGGCAACATTCAAAGAATATAAAAGATATATTTTGCTATCTAATTTTATTTTGGATATCAAAATCTAAGACAACCGATTCTGCTAACTGCTACCCAAACACAGTTGCTGGTCTGCTGCTCTTGCTTCAACAGTAACTTAAAAGGCTGCTGTGGACATCACGTCTCATATTAAAGCACATGAGTAAAACCAAAGATGACCCAAATTCACAACTCGCCGTCTCACTGTTGTGTTTCCCCGTTGTGCTCTCCATGCCCTCGTTCCAGCAGCGTACACTCACACGTTGCAGTATGCAGAATGACACTCTGCCACTTCCAGCACCCAAGAACACATAATGTGTCACTTCAGTCTCCTTCATGTACAAGGACTTTGTTTGGGCTTGTGTGTTCATTGGTGAGAGTATGTACCTGGGCATGAGCCCCTTTGGCAGCACTTCTTCATGTCAGCAACACACTATAACAGTGAGGTATACTCACAAAAACACACATGTGGAGTCGCAGTTGTAGAAAACACAATGTTCAGCATGGAAATGACTGACACAGGCTGGCAGCATTCAAACTACCTAACAGAGGAGGAGGAGGAGTGCCGGACGGGAGAGGGAGGTGAGCGATGAATGTGGAAATGACAGGAGGATATTGGTAGGCTAATTGTCTTGAGGAGCGGCCCGGACGACCTTGGCAGGGTGAGAAGTCAGGGGCTTTTCCTCCCAGGGCACGGCGCTGCCAGGGTAATTGTGCCACGATCTTGACCTCGCATTCCTTAAACCTGCCCTCCATTCTTCCTCTCTATATCCCTCCCTCTTTCTTTAACTCTCTCTTTCCCCTCGCTGAAGCTGAAGAGGAGCTGGGATCTGCTCTCTGTTCTAATGATGTCAGATCCCCAGAGGAGGCGCCTGTCTGCTGAATCTCAACAGCTAGCCTTCAAAGTCTCGGCCCAGCTCAGGAGCTGGAGGGAGGCCTGAAGGATGATGGAGGAGGATCTGTTCACTAGACGGTACAACCACAAACCAACCAACCAACCAACATCACCAGCACGCCTGAAGGAGGCCACACAGGTTCTGATCCTCTCACTCTGCCGCTCATAATGGAGCTCTCAAACAGTCAATCACAAAGGTAGGGAGGAAGCGGGAGGCAGGAAAAAAATCATCATTCAAATAAAAGTACACAGTGTGCGTATTATAGATCAGTACTGCAATTTAGCGACTTAAAGCATGAAACAGAAACCCTGATCTCAAATATCCAAAATACTACTATCAATAATAATAAAGTATTAAACACAAGTTGGTCTGTAATATCTATCTTGCTATTTATTCTGATTCACCTTCACAACTATTTGACACGGGCACAACTTTGGATGCAGTTGACCATAGAATACTCGTAATTCTGAAAAGAATCAACACTTAATAATCAAGAATAGTATTTTTTATAGAGCATGAAGATATGACCTCACAGTATTTTGGGTCCTTGCTGTTCACTATCTATATTCTACCTTTACACATACAGAACACTAAGGTAAACTGTCACTTTGTGATTTGACTGCCTTTTAGGGAGAACTAACTTGGGTTTCTATCCTCTTTTTTTGGGATTTTCTGTGCAAATAAACGAGTCATTAAGGTACATCATAACTTCTCTCAGTATTCATGTCCACTGCTATGCTGATGACACAACTGTATACTCCTGAAATTTCAACCTCCTTGAATATAAAAGTATGCATATTGAAAATGAAATACATGTTTGTAGCTGTATTCAACTTGTACAAGGTAAGAGAACGATTAGTAGTACAGGTAGAACAAAGAAATGTTAATGGAAAACTTTATGGACCAAAACAAATACCTCTAGCAAAATGATCTATTACCACGTACATTTGGCTACTGCAATATGTTTGGACAACTGTATCTCAGATGAAGGGCTTTTCTGGTGCTGTTGAACTAGGATTATCTTTTATTCAAATCATAGTTAACCCCACTTTATCCTTCATCTATACTGAAGCAGGGGTGAAAGGAACAAGGGAGAGAGGACGTCCGATTCTGCTTGACGAACCAGGGCTGTGCTCTTTCAACACACCAAACCTGGGTCAGATACCCCAGAACTTAGATTGCGGCTTCCGGTTGGTTGTTTTCCAGATACTCACCCACTTTTGGAGATCATCTTAAAGCTTAGAATCATTTTACCGTACCTCTACGTATTGAATTTCATCAAAGAGAGGGAGACAGTGGGGCCAAATCACATAAATCTATAGGCCAGCCGTAGTGTGAGGAAAACGACTCCCCAAAGACCCCACTCCCCTTTTACCTCGAGCCTTACCTCTCAGAGATTTCTATCGCACTGCTGTTCAGAATTTCTGCTAGAATCATTGTCACAAAGATTGGAGATATAGTAAAAGTTCCTGTCTACTTGACCTTCCAGGGATGGGAAGACTTTTTATTCTCCACTCTTTCATTTTTTTTCCCATCCTTTTATATTGCAGCAGCTGCAAGGCCAGAGACCATGTCTGCCTTACATTTTACTGTTGAGCAAAGCTACTCTGATTGTGACATTGTATGGCAATCAAAACGCACAAGACTGTTTTTCCAGGAAACCACATGGGCGCAGTCGTGTTCTGTTCAGCAAAAACAATGCCCACGTTTTCATTGAGGACATATGTGTATGATTACTGCAAGTGCACTTTTACCTGAGGGGCAGTCTTTAACAACAGAGGCTTTCTATTGATGGCAGATGTGATGACCTGAACAAAATGAGGACACAGAAGGGGAATTCCAAAACACACAATATTTAATGAACCAGAAAAGACTTGCACTGTACCTTTAAGAAACATACCCCAACTAAACCAAGTAATGGAGTCCATCTATTTAAAGGCACATTTTCTATTTATTCACATTAAGAAATACTGATCGGCTTAAGCAAAGAGTCCAAATAAAGGTACTGGTCTGATTTTATATTTGAATACTGATGCTACTCACAGATAGAAAAAAACAGAGAACATGTACTGATTGCATACACAGAGGAAGTGGTGCAAAATGATCATCAGTCTAATTAGACATCTTCACCTCATGTTTGTGCTGGACAGCAGCAGTGTTGTACTTACAACATCGCAGAGTATAAAGTGTTGCGAATAAGCCTTAGCATACAGCTCAGATGAGAGTGAATTGGACTCCAAAGAGAAGTGACATTGTAAAGTATTTCGCAGGCCAGGTTAAATGACTGCATTAGTCTTGCCTTAACCTTTTAACAGCAATGTTCTCTCTTCAAGGACAACTGTCTGGATTCACTCTGAACATCTGACCAGGTCCCACAGTGTAAAGTGCTTAATGGAAAAGCAAGGCCAGTCCTATTAAGGTCCGTTCACAAAATCTCAAAGGTTTCTAACTGAGTGGAGAGCTGTATATCCTGACCTAAACGTAATAGTTTTCAGTGTTGTACACTTTGATGTTGTTTCCTGTATTACCTCTTTTGGGAAACCAAAAACTAACCAAACAAACAAACAAACAGGAGGTGATGTATGTTACAGAAGAATGCTTCAATTATCTAACAGGAGCAATTTGAAAAGTTTCTACGGATGGATCTCTGTCCAGTGAACCATCTGTGAGTCCATGTGACTGAATTCGTAAGCCTTTGTTTTCTTGTAACTGTACAGGGTGAACCTAAACAAACCAAATGGAATAATGCTGTGAAATAAAACTTCCACTACAGTTTGGACCAAAGAAAACAAACTGCTGATCTCCTTCCTACCCTTTGTCCCACTGCTCTATCTCCAAAGCCCTGAGCGAATATTACAAATTACCCCCTTGTGCAAACACTCCTGATAAATGGAGCTGGGAGGCCAGGCCTTAGGGAGCTAACAAAGCAAACATGACATGGAGCATTGCTCTACATCTCCATCCCCAGTGTGTTTTTACAGGGATGTGAACGCCTGGTCGTCTGGCCCAGATCGATGGCACATCGAGGCCTGCTTAGTAGCATTAACACTGCAGTGAGAGGCTTCCTCTCTGGTTTCTGACATACTTCACAAAGAGTGTCATTCTCAAGTATATATATATATATATATATATATATATAATATATATATATATATATATATATATATATATATATATAGATATATATATATATATATATATATATAATATATTATATATATATATAATATATATATATATATAATATATATATATATATAATATATATATATATATATATATATATATATATATATAATATATTATATATATATATATATATCATATATATAATATATAATATATATATATATAATATATATATATATATATATATATATATATATATATATATATATATAATAATAAATAATGAGTTTACTTTGTGAAATGTTGGATTTTTTTTAGATGACAATACAATGATTGCGCCTATGAGAATGAGTTAGTCAGTAACATTATAATGTACTCAGGTTGAAAAACAAAATTTTGCTTAGTAAAATCATTTAATTATTAATGTTATTATTAATTATTCTCTTCAGGGTTTAACTTGTGACACTGGATTTACTCTTGTAGCCCTACCAAACAGGTAAAACCTATAAAACTATAGTCCTGTTTACCTTTATCTTGATCTATCTGACAGGCCATGACCAGCATGACCAGCATGACCAACGGACGCTGTAAAAACAATGGGCTCTATAAATAAAGTCTGGTCTGTTGTAGTCTAGTTTGACCTTCTCTGGTCTGGTCTGATCAGGCATGGCTTGGTTTGATGGACTTTGACTAATCTGATCTGGACTGCACTGGTTTACCAACACAAGGTAATGCAGATGGCATCATGTTGAGGTATAACTCCAACCTAAACACGCAGCATAATAATATCCGGAGCTATCGAATCTGATATCTAATGGCTCTTTGAAATCATTTTAACTGCATCTGTTTGATGCCAAGTTAACTAAATAATGACAGCAGCTGTGATGGATACCTACACGTCAACAACATTTTCAAAGTAGGTGTATGACATCACATAAAGATTAGTTTACTATCATCTTGGTCACTGAGCTTTGAGATATCAATTTCAAAATCTTTATCTATATGTGACCAGTTATTATCCGGTGTCTCTTTCTTGTTAATCCATGCCTAGCGTGTAGCTCCACTCTCATCTGGCCAGGGTTGACTCTCTGGTGTGGCATGTGATGAGTGACAGTGTGGGGCCAGCCTATGTCAATTCAGTAAGATAACTCTAACAGCAGTATAACAGCGGTTCAGGGTGTGAGGAAGGATACATCACACCTGTAAGCTGAGGAGAAAGAGGCATTTCCAAGCTTATAGAGGCTTCTGTCGGCTTACAGCAGGCATTTGGGTGCTTTCTTTTATAATACTACCACTGGTAAGTTAACAGTTAAAGAAAAACAAACAACAAGAAAAATCATAATGCATAAATAATTGTATTGCTCTATATCATGTGTAGACCACACAATGTAATTTTCAGGTAAAACAGATGATGTTTGTCATTTAAGTCCCGACTTCCTGTTGCCAGCAGATCGCGCTATGACTATGAGTCAATATTTGCATGTAGAGGTCTTCAGGCTGTGACTCAATCATAAGAAATGTAGAGCACATTGGAGAATGTGTGCTCAAGCTAAACTTCCTGTTTCATGGTGAATAGTGCAAACTGGCCGTCACGCCACGGCAAGGGCGTTCCATGAAAACAAAAGCTTTAGATAACTCTTCATCCTCATAGTGTTTAGATGATGCTAACAAAATTTGAAGTCGATCAGATGAAACCTGTAGGAGGAGTCTGTTAAAGTACAGAGCCTGAAAATAGACAAAACATACTTCCTGTTGGATTTAAACAATTATCCCAAGATACTTTTTATTAAGTCTGACTGTGATACACGTGCCTAGCAAAGTGAAACGTACCGTGAGGGCTGCTTCGTTAAAACTTTTTAGGGGTTGCTAATGAGTCCCCTTGTCACACCCCAGCACAATAACACGATAACATTTTATCACTGTTAATGCGTGTGCCAAGTTTTGTTTGTTTTCAGGCATCCCTAGACCTTAAAAAAACAACTTCCTGTTTCATGGCGAATGACGCATTGCCACAAAAATGCAAAAGCTTCGCAGTCTGCCAAGTAGGTGGCGCTATGACTATGATTCAAAATTGTCCTGTAGATGTCTTCAGACCCTCATCAAACGTGTAGAGTCGACATACAACAGTTTCTTTGTTCATGGCAAAGCATCGAAATTCGCCGCGCCGCCACGACGTGTAACGAAAAACGTACAACTTTCACTATGAGCCATCATCCCCCCCTCTTCAGGCTTTTCTGACCAAATTTTAGATGGATCTGCTTAAGCTGAGAGGAGTAGGTTGTAAAAGTACACAACCTGTAACTTCCTGTTGCCAGTAGGTGGCGCTATGACTATGAATCTAAATTGGCATATACATGTTTTCAGGCCGTGACTCTTATTGGAGCAGTTTGGAGTATGTATGCTGAAGTTGTAACAACTTCTTCTTTTACGGCAAATTGCTCAAAATAGCCGCGATGCCACGGCAAGGGCGTTCGGTGAAAAGTCACGATTTTGATAACTTTTTATCGTTAAGGTCTTTAGATGGTACTGACCAAATTTGGAGTCCATTGAATGAAATCTGTAGGAGGAGTTTGTTAAAGTACAGCGCCCTCAAATGTAAAAAAAAGAAAGAAAAAAAGCCGACTTACTTTTAAGTTAATGTTATACCTCTGCGTTCTAGGTGACGCTGTTGAGCCATTTTAGCACGCATACATACATACGTGTACATTTTCACCATGTTTGAATTTTGTGCCAAGTTTTGGAGCATGATTAGGCCCTCAAAAATGTGATTCAATGTGAAAAGCATAATAAAAATAATAATAATAACAATATGTACAATTTCAATAGGGTCCTTTGACCGCGACGTTGTCAGTGTTCGTACCCTAATAACTGGTTATGGTTAAAATAAAAGTCCAGATGGCAGCTCCCACTCGAAGGATTTCCCTGTTTAATGACAAGCTACTTCTGGTATGTGGCTTTGTATATTCATGACATGCATGCTTTGTTTTACAAAAGCAGTTCTTGGCTATTCATTCTATCACACGCTATCTCTTCATCACCTGCCATGCGTTGTGCTGGTGGAAAGGCCTCGTGTTATCTTGCCTGCTGTTCTATTTGTATTACGACCATAATTATCTGCATGTATCTGATATGCATTGTAATCAGCTTTATCTGGGTGACAGGCATCTTTTCCTCTCTTGTAAGAAAGGCGACTTCTACTCTGCACAAATACGAGCTGGGATTGTCAGTTACTGAGACAAAGGAAGACCATGCATTATGAAATTAAGAACACATAAATGTGACTGAATGTAAATTTGAGAGCACAGCTACATCAGCACTCAGGTCGTTTTGAAGACACCTTTCAACGTGCCATGCGCCACCACTGCTAATAACATGAGGAATGTCTGCTGATGCTGGGGCACACCTGTACTTTTGAACATAAGCATCCTTACACATATGCATATTTATTTGCATATTTGTGTGCTGGTACATACAATGTGCACATGAACACATGCATATACACAAATCACATACATCAAAAGCACACACACACATGGAGCCAATATCCCCAGTCGGGCATCTGGAAAATATCTAAGCTAGTAATAGGCCTGTATAAGGGCAGCTGCAGTCCAACTGTGTAGGCATGTCAGGGAGACTGAAGAACAGCAGGGAGCCAGAAGAATGAGGTGAGAGGTGTAGCGAGCATAGCGCCATGTTGAAAGAAATCAGTACTACCTGGGGAGAGAGAGCTGGTACATTATGTCCTACCACTTAGCTTTCATGCTGTTATTTTTGTAGTATTTATTGCTTCTGGCACTCTAACGGATGCTGTGTTAACTGAGCTGTTAGATGCTAAACACTATATTTAATTCATAGATGATGCTGAAATCTTAATCTTGATTTTTACAAATGAGCAAATAAACAGGAACAGAAAGTCATTAACCAGTTATGAGCAAACCACTACTGAGGCTTCATAGTTTGAGCAAATAAAAAAATGGACTGAGCTACAAACATATTCCCTGTTTTATGGAGTCTAAGCTGTGAAATGCATTAGGAGGCTACAGGCCTGCAAACTATATTAGGGAGGCTTAACAACATCCACACAGCATTGAAGAGTTATTACTTCAGGTCAAGACAAAAACGAAACAAATAAAAAAGAGCACAGCATCAGGGATAATAATCATAATAATAATTTAAACAAAGACATCTGATTTAAAAGGAGTGTTAAGGATGTCATGCACATCAACCTTAAGAAATCCTCACTGAAAAGTGGGTGAGGATTACATTATCATTTTTATGATGCTTCCAATGTTATTACTATATCATGGCAGTTTCAATGCCATTCTAAACCCAGGGGAGTGACGGCACCTGAATGGATGATGTTGCTCAAACACGTCCTCATTCAGCAAGGAGGAGTGTTGTTTTCTAAGCAGGCATAAATGGCTTCCCAAACTGCACGTCACATAGATGAATAGTGAAATGTAACATAACAAGTCCAACATTTCTGCCTTATTTGAAATCTTACTACAATACATGGATGACTGAGATGCATCTGCACAAACATATTGACCACCAAAGCTGTCAGGATCATTGGTTCACCTCTCACTCCGTCCTAAAAAGGTATTACGCTCTCTCAGTAAAGAGGAAAACTGTTTCAGTAACCGTCATTTTTTACTTTAAGCAGATGCTAGAACCTTTTTGATTTATAACAAAGCTTAATAATGATACATTTCTTTACAGATTGTGTTAGAATATACACAGCAATGTATTCCTCAACTAAGATACTGCAGTTGTGACATCCAATGAAGGTAACAAGGGCCTGCTGGAGCTTCTATATCAGACCTTCTACTGAAGCAAATGATTGCCCCAGAGGAGGTGTGGGGTGTAGGTGGGGTCTATCTTTTGAAATGACTGATGTCTGGGGGACGCATGGTGTCAAGGGGGACTTTGGTAAATGGCAGCATGTGGCAAGGTCGCCTCTCCATTTGTCTGCCAGTGGGATGGCAAAGGGCCGCTGGCTAGCAGGGCTATAGCTCTGTGACTGCCTGACAACCTCCTGCGGACCTGCAAGCGATGGGGGCCCTCCATCTTGTGTCACTATGGGGATGTCTAGGACTGGCGTGGTGCAGAGCAAAGTGCCCTCCCCTCCCTTTCAGTGCCTCTCTCCACCTCCCGGAAGCATCCATCACAGCGTTCCCCAGTGGGGCGTGGGTAACGGATCGACTTTCCTCCGGAGCGCTAATCAATCCGACTCTCGCTGCCTCTCCCTGGGAACATTTATGGCCTGCCATAAAGCAGGCCTTTGGGGCATTACGGCACCCAGTAATCCTGCTAAGTGAGCAATATTTCCCATCTCTGGGGCTGCAGTTAGGAGGGCTTGGGCCATAAATAGCAGAGTTAATCTGTGGCCATGACTTCTCGGCCAACCCTCAGTAGTCACTACCCCACTGGGGCCATGTGGGAGCCACCCAGCGGCCAAGGTAAAACAACTCGTGTGACGAAACAATGAGATGGCCTTCTCCAGTGAAGTGGCCGTTGGATTGCTGCTTTTCCCATTTTCCCCCACCTCTCTGTAGTCTGCTCTGGTGGAAAGAGCCACTGAGGGAGGGAGGATCTATCATGGAGGATACAGGGTCCAGTTGGAACTGATGCACTACCATAGTTCTCTCCATTAGCCAACGAGTTCATAAAGTATCTAAGAAGAATACAGTTTGTCAATTTGCACTCCAAACACCATACAGTACAGAGCCTGGAGTTCACAAGTAGCTACCAGGAGCCGTATGGATTAACATGAAGCAAGAATAGAAGAGCTGGATTAGGCAAAGGACAACATGTCATAAACATGCTTATCAACTGTACCAGTCTTTAAACATACAGTTATAAAAACCAACGTGACTGTTAAAAATAGGCCACAAAAGGCAAACACAAAAGCCAAGAATGTGGCTGTTCAGACTTCCTGCCAAGTTTACTGAGTTCTCCTCAAAGGGAAGCCACTTCCCTATTTTATGCCCAGCTGAGTTTAAACGGATATGTCGATGTGCTAGTATTTCGTCAGAACATCTTAAAACAGGCCGTTTTCTCTCAGGGCACCAGTGGGAGTTCAATATAGTAAAACATTGAAGATAGAAGGCAAAGCTAGCCTTAGGTTGAGCATTGCCAGAGGGCTACAGCAACCACCTCCCCTTCACAAATAACTGCTGCTGCTGCTAGGGTTGATCCCACTTTATTTTATTCCGCCCATCATGCATCAAAATGTCTCCCTGAGGTACCTCGGCTTTGAGCAGAGGCCGCCGTCTCTTTTTTGCTGGAAGGCCAAGTCTCTCCATCACACCACGGGTGCAGGAGTCAAGGTCTTCAACCCTCAGCCCTCAGCAGCCCTACTCAGCTCAGCCAACCCCCCAGGCTGCGTGCTTGTCAGTCAGAAAAGCTTGCTGACTTTCCTAGTCTTTGGTTCAGGTCAGAAAGCCGACATTGTTTTCCCATTCAGAGCTAGGCAGAAACATGACAGGTGTCCATGGAAACAACACTTGTGCAGATGTTTCCAGTTCTTTCAGGGTTTCAGTGGAATTTTATTTTTTTTGGAAGTAAGTCAGTTTTCACCTGAATACAGGATAGCAGCATGGTTTGATTGCAGAGACAACAAATGATGGATATTGCTATGGAAATATTTATCTATTTATCAGATTTAACATCAAGCTCAAGCAGTTTTTTAATATATTAGACACAATGAATGATGGATTAATCAATGATGATTTAGTGAATATTAAACTACACAAGACGTTCAGCAGGAAGGAAATAGAATACATGCAATCGAATTCAATGCATTAAGTATGGCAGCGGCCGAAATCAATACATGCAAAATACAATGTCAAAGAACCTAAGGCAACTTTACCTCTTTGATAAGCATGATATGGAAATAATCATACATCCCATTTTTTGTTGACTGGGGTCTTTACTGTACATACTTCACTTCAAACAATGAACACATGTTTTGAATACAGGCCAATTAATCAAACCTTCAAAAGAATTTAAGACTGTCATTCACTTTCAAGACCATCTTTCATCACTTATTATTTTTCCAGGAAATCCAACTCCTGCCTTGTCAAACTGTGATCCCGCAGAGTGCGAGGCATAGACACTGAAAGACTCTGACATGTTCTTTGATTCCTCCATTTGCTGTTCTTCATCGTATCTTCTCATGTCATATTTATAGTAGCAGCTAGCATGCAGCCATTTGTGGTTAACCTCTCCTGATGAATCTTGTCAAATGTATTGTTCTTCTCTCCCCTCCCTTCCCTTTGAAGCAGTCTATGTTTCTCTCAGGCCTCTCAGTTTGAGACCTGGGCACCATCCAAGAGGGCGCTGTCAGAACTGTGTGTAGCCCAGCTCCAGCTCAGTACATTTCTGGGGTGGTGATGGGGCCCTGACCGATACTGGAGTACCACAAGTCACTGCTGTTGTTGCTGCTGATGGTCCCGGCCAAGCCTGAGTAATGCTCTGGGGCTCCCAAATCATTTCCACTTGGAGCAGGAACGAACTCCAGCTACAATTGGATTCGTATGGTCTGGATGGCTGACAAAAATCCCTCTCATCATCTAGATGTATACTGTAGCAGCTCCCCCATCAGGCGGAGGACTCTCTTGCTCTTTGTATTTATGACCAATAAAAGCTCAGTAATCGATGTAATCAAAGACCATGGATACAAAGGCTGCACTGTAGTGGAAACAGAAGATTGGACTGTTCCCCTGAAGAGATGTTATCACTGTAAGGCTCAGTAAGCATGAACCTGTGATCCACTCCTACCCTGTGAGCAGGGATTTCAACTCCCTTACAGCTAAAAGAGGAATAAGGAGTATTAACTTTGTACAAGGGACTACACCACAGAGGGGGAAATGGAAAGGAGGAGGAGGAAGATATTCTTAGCACTGACAGTGCTGCTGCACTCATAAAACCTTTGCTTTATCTCTCCCAACAATCAGTCTAATTATGTTCATTGGAGGAGTCCAATTAATCCTCCATTGTCAGCCGGTGGCTAAGTGTTTCTCTACCCCTCACACTGCCACACACAGGCACAGTGGAATCTGCAATTAACACTACCCAAATTTATTTAGCGCCACTTGCCTCAGCTTCTGACTCCCTCCAATTATGCCTAATCAATTCCACCAGGAGGCTGTGGGGGAGGGGGGGGGGGGCACTGGGGAGGTCACTGTCATTTGCTGCGACAAACCCCTCTGCGCCACCCAAAGGCCAAACGTGTCAGCGCCGTTGTCATGTGGCAAGACATGCAAGCGATCCTCGCTGAATAGCTAACTAAAACCCCAGCTGCCCCCGCCTGTGGTGCCGCCTCTTGCTACATTGTTGGTGTTAATTGAAAAACTTGCAATATAGACTAAAGGTGGCGGCACTTGGCTTTCAAAGCCCTCTGGACAAAAATGCCAGGACCTGGCTTGCCTTGGCCGCTTCACTTGTCTCCAGGCTACTAATTAAATGACCACAGAATAACTGAACTATAAGGACAGCAACATGTCACTAGTGCCCGACTGATGGAAATAGTCCCGTCTATTCTATCAAATAAGATGTGCTAAGTGCATAGTGAACAAAAGTAATGGCTCCACACGAGCAGGAAGTCAGACAGACATTTTACAGAAGTTTTGCGAAGAGAAAAATATCACATAAGTACTAACGATGGGAATGTTAAGTGCATACTTATGCAGATTACGCGGCCCTTTTCTGCATGTACTATCTAAACTTCTTTTTGAAGGCACATCTTGTGCTCTTCTTGGAGACAGTGTCAAAGCATACATTTCTCATCTCTGTTACATGAAAAGTTCTCACAGTTTCAAGTCTTAGCGTAAATGCTGTGCCTGTCGCAGGTCATATAGGCAACGCAGCATGTCCCCAAAGCAAAATGAATAACCACAAAGCAATAATGTCGTATTTCACAGAACTATGCACCATTGTTTCTGTACTGCGGCCTCAGAATGACCCGGGGTGTTGTTCTGGACTGCATCTGACTGGGATGTTCATCCTGTGTGGTAGATGCATGACACATGCTTCTGCATGTTTGCTCATGTCTCATGTGATCTGTGTGTATCTTTACAGGAATGTGCACATGCATAGGCACATTTTTGCTGTATGAAATGTAATGTGCACATTAACATTCATTTCTACATTTTGTGAGTGTATTCACTGCCTAAGGCCACAGACAGGTTGTCCTCCCTCAAGACTACTTTTTGCGCCGGAGCTGTCAAAGCAAAGCCCCACAGTGGGCACAGACACTGGGAAGGTAAGCCCACTGACTGGAATAACCATGTTACAAACCCGCCGTAAAACGCCACTAATATTTAATGCCTCGCTGTCAGGTCTGAAGGGCACAGGCACATGGAGGAACTGTGCAGCCAAGTGTGTGTTCCTCTGCAAGGCTCACTGCATCTGACTGTGAAGGGAAAGGAAATCTGAACAATGGTGTGTGTCTGTGTGTTTATGTGTGTGCTTATAGCTGACAAATGAAGAAAAAACAATCTTGATTTGCTTTATACACAATCCTCACTAACTTAACTTTTTTAGCTCCCAGCATTAATTTTACTGCTGATCTGTGTCAGCTGCAGACACACCGCAATGCTTCCTCACCACAGAACAGCCGCTGGCAAGTCCCTTACTAATCCACGGGGTGTATCAGGTGATGCAGGCATTACCGGACCTGATAACATCGCAATGTCTCTGGCAGGATCAGGTTGAAGAGGCACCTAGTGGGTGAGGCCAGGCTAATGGCAGCGGATATCAGATCATGGCCTGTCACTGTATGAACCCTGGGCTTGTGTAATCCTCTGATAATAGACACTTTTAGAACGAATGACGATAGTGAAACTGTCAACATGCCAGCCATTGTGAACCTAATACAAATCAATGTCAGAGGTGGCATGTGTGTATGCATGTGTGCGAGATAGATACTTGCTGTGTGTATCCGTGTCTGCATCCATATCTATGTGTATGTGTGTGTATCTGTATTATGTGTGTGCAAGTGATATGAAGATGTTTGAGTATGTGTGTCTGCGGGTGTTAGGGGGGGCTGGCACTAGGAATAGCATTCTCCTCTTGACCCAAGTGCCTGGCTATGGTAATTCTCCAGCGTAGTGTATTACTTTCACACCGACAGCAGTTTAAGTACAGAGCCCCCTGCACCAGTTCAGACCCAACACAGGCACCTTGGGATGCCGTCCACTTAAAACAAGCAGTGGGAGCGCATTAACATTTCAAGGTATTATTTCAAACGTGGGGGAAATTGCTGCTGAATATTTCATGCGCGCCAGAACGAGTCGTATGTATCCCTCTGTGGCTGCGGCGGTAGCGGAGGTCGGGGTTTGGCGGATTGGGGGGTGCTGGCGAAGACGAGACCTTCGGGAGCCGACCTGGGCATTCAAAGCGAGTCTGGTGATACGGTCCTGCGCTACATCAGTGTCAGAGGGGACTCCACTTTGAAGAGCAATTATACTACCATTACCGGCTCATTAATTAAACTGAGAGCGACCAGGCTAATTCAGCCTTGTGACCCTGCAGAACGTGCTCACAGCGCCGCTCAGATATTATCAAATCAGTATTGCAACGACGCACTGCTAATTAGTGATGTTGTTATGTCTACGGCTCAGTGTCACAGCTACAGTCTGGCCTTTGACTTCAATCACATGTCATGCCTTCCAATTACTCCCTGATGTTTCCCGCTGTGTGTTATCTCATTTAGTGAAAATCCTTTAAAACATATTAAGACTCTTTTCCGTTTTACGAGTCACTTGTTTCAGAAAAGGAGGTCCAAGGAACAGAAGTCGGATTTCAAAATTAATAATCTAGCTATTAAAATATTGACATATTGACTAACCCTAACCCTAACCCTAACCCTGACATGAAACAAACACATGTGTTACTATAGATATAGTTCTTAGCTATAACTTAGAGACACTAAATGAACCTGTGACTTCAGACTGAACATATTGTGCGCTTCACAACCATATGTACTGAGAGTTCACCTTGGGCATCTCCTCCCCTCAGGGCCCGGGATACGAACCCTGACCCTCTTCCCTCCAAGGTGTCAACTACAAGAACCTCACCCCCATCTGGATCCAGCTCCTCGGGGACGTCTAGGGGGCGAGTCAACCCCCCGCCTCAGGGTGTACATGCTCTATTGTGCAAAAGCAATCATTCTTCCCCCCCCCCTCTCTTTGTTTTGCAAATGGAATCTCCCACATCATTTTACATACACACTCCAACCACCGAGCTCTGGGGACAATCCAGGAAGTAATTGTGGCTTTTGTGCGTGTGGTCCCCCACTTCTTCCTCAAAAGGAGCCGCGCCCCCTTGTCAGCTGTCATCATATAACTGCATGCAGACCCAGGGGCCTAATGACAGGATCTATAGTACATGAAAACACAATTACAGCCCTTGGTTCAATTGCTACTGTGTGAACGGCCTTTAAAAGAGGAAAAAAGGAACCAAACACATGCTGCCCGCTCCGAGGCATATACGTCTGAACGATATCCCCTAAATCACAGTCCATTAAAACACAGCGTCATTTTAAGTCTGAACATTTTAAATACAACACGTTTAGGCGGCTCTCCTCACATTGGTGAAATGCTAATTATAGGACGTGCCTGACGCAAAGAGATTTCTGACTGATATGGTTACATGTGACCTTGTGTAGCAGCGCACCTTGCTGTTTTAATGAGCTAATATGAGTGACGGCGCTGGCATATACAACCCACACAAGAGCCCCGGTGTTCCAGCGGCATTTCATTATCTCTGACGATGTTGTTTTCGTGGCAATATTTTGAAGCCACATTAAACATCCATTATAAGACGCTGCAGGAAACATGTTGATGGACCCTGCAAAGGATCCACCGCCTGGGCTCAATATTGCAAACCCTGATGTACTTTACATTAGGCAGGCAAAATGGCAGAAGACGAGGGGAGAGGCCTCCCACCATCTTTTTCAAATGGGAACAGTGACCCCCAATGGACGATGTGATGCAATCTAGCAAAGGGTTAACAAAGCGTCATCCACCACCTCCTCATGTATGTGGGTGCAATAACTCTGTACTGCAGCAGGGGGCAGTGTTGTATCACAGCAAAAACTGTACACAGTGAGAACGGGAAGGAAAGCTGTGGCTGCAGAGATCACATCTGTCTCAGTGACACCACTAATCCCATTTAAACCGTCTGAGTTAATGTCCAGCTTTGCTAGTCGCCAACCCCCCGGGCACAGGGCTATGAAAACAGGGGCAGGGGCCTTGGAAGATCCCATTAATGCAGTGACCCTAATAGGCTAAAGTGGCAAAGATGACACTTAAATGTTCTGACTCCGCCAAGGAGGCAAGCGCTTCATCACAGCCACACTTATACAGACACACAGTACACAGAAGCATGCATGTGTACGCATGGTGTACACGCAGGAGAACACACACCTCGTAGAACAGCACATATAAACGAGACGTGCTACACATTGGATCAACACATTCTTCAAGCCAAGAGACAATTAATGGGATATAATTATATAGCTGCTAATTGAAGTGCTAATTTACTAAAAACAAATTGATACAACTGTGACAAGGAGAGAATGAGGCATTTGTAAATGAGGGTGGAGAACAATAGGAGTGGAGCGCAGCAGCCTACTGCAGGAACACCATCAGGATACAGCCGGGGGCCTCTCTGTTGTCTTACCCTCTTCTCAGGCCTGTCAAAACAAACAGGCCTCCAAACAAAAGACCTCTCACATCTACAGGAGGCTTCTTCTCAAACCAGACCCCCACGTCCTCAGATCCTCACAGAGTGACAGTCCTGGGTTTCACTAACACCTGATACCATTCTTTTGTACTGAGGCTATAGTCTTGCCGATACACTAACAACATGATGCACAGACAACATGTGTTGGATGAAACACTCGGGAAGATTGTTTCTGAATGATATCGCTACAGGGATTCAACACACCTTGTGAGAGAAGGACATTAAAACGTTGTTGCTCTTAAATTCACAGGCATATCAATGATGCTTTATCATATCATAGGTGGGTCTGAAGGGACATTAACGGCAACACAATCTGAGAGTGTGTGCCTCAGTTCAGAGGCGGCGCGGTGCTTCCTATGACGCCTCGAGTCAGAAGTACATTTTATAAAAAACTTCTTTGTTGCAAAGTGATTTTGATGCAGGTGTAAAAAAACCGGCAGATTTACACATCCTGGCACACACACACACACACACACACACACACACACACACACACACACACACACACACACACACACACACACACACACACACACACACACACACACACACACACACACACACACACACACACACACACACACACACAGCCGTGGCTTTATAACCTACTGTGCGTGATCTTACATCTGTTTAAGACCTTTGTGATTTGCCTGTTTGATTTCACAATAAATCTGACCACACATGACTCGCAGCTCAAATGATGATACTCTACTTTATAAAAGTGCACGAGGAATGTGACCCCAGACACCTGCGATTTCCTAGAGCACACATTTCTGAACTGCTCCCTAAGCATTACTGTAATATAAACCGCAATGATACTGTAAATCATAAAGCACGAGGTGTAATAAAGTGTCTCTCCCTGCTGTCTGTTCTAGTTAAACATCTACCAGGGGCAATACATCTGTTGCTATAGCTACAGATTCTCCAGGAGATGCAAAGCCGGAATATGATGTAGCCTGGGAAGTCCCACTTTAATAAATTACGTAAAAAAAAAGAAAGTAATCACAACTAACAGCGAGCAAAGCACGGAGAAATAATGTCTTGACACATTTATTATGGCTAACATTTGCCCCCTGAGTCCGAAACTTAATGAATGCAATGAAAGAAAGTCTGCACCCCGATGCAACTGCAACATTAAAAGAAATCTCTAAAATAATAATCTTACCCCGTACAACAATATGTAAGATAGCACTCAGTATATCCAGGAGGAGTTACCTAGTCCAATCCCAGCATGCTCTCCCAGCTCCAGCAGAGCATGCCTTTAGATCCCTGCTAATTTAATGTTGCCAGACATAATTGTCCCCAGAGTGGCTGCTCTGAAGTAGCCCTGCTGTATCTCAATGACTATGGCTTGTTAAAAGTGATGTGACGTGTGTGTGTGTGTGTGTGTGTGTATATGTGTGTATGGACTTACAGTACAGCAACCCCGGCCAAGCACCTTACATGGCCTGACATTAATCACTGTGCACTGTCCCGTGCAATATTCACCTGGCTAAGCACAGCAGCACTGGGGCTGTCTGGCTTTGTCATTTACTAGCTTTTATTTCCAGTTCTGTCTCTCTCTCCTCGTGTACGGCACTGGGGGGTCGTGGGGAGTGGAGAGCTGATGGATCTCGAGAGGAGAAATCCTGTGATGGCTTAATATATAGATCAACAACTCTCCAAATCTCAACTCCAACCGACAGACTGGAGCAGCGCCCCCCCCCCCCCCCACACACACACACACACTTTCATTTCAACACCAGTGGGACTGTTCCCTCATCCTTTCCCAGCAATCCCGGGCAAAGTCAACACCACGCGCCCCGGTGGAAACCCATGGGGACAGGTTTGGCTCCTCACACTAAATGCTCTGTGGTCGGGCCGGCTGAGCAGAAATAGACGCTATTTAGGAAACTTGAACACACACAGAGAGAGAGAAAGGTACGCGCTGCCAGACACTTATTCATGGGGGAGGAAAATCATCTCAGAAGGGAGAATAAAAGTCTACTGACCTTTTTTTATACCACAAATCTGATATGTGCCATTCGTTTCCATTTCACGAGGGGACATGCTGCGCTGGAGACGATGAATGAACTCATTATTTACTCATTTTTAACATTTGTAGAATTTACTGTGAATTTAAAGCGATTCAATCCAAAAGAATAATGAGCAATGATTCAGCAGGAAAACAAAGGTTTTCTCTTGGTTCAAACCCCCGATACAGCTGGGAAGCTTTCATTAACCCGTGCTGCTGTGGTGGCCTGCAGCGAGGCACTGAAGGGAGAGAATGGAGATATCTGGCTGTGTGCAGGAAGGTTTGCATAAACTAAAAGATTAAAACGTTGAAATGATGAAGTAGAGAGCAATTAACAATATCAGGAGCTTCTATTAAAACACATAGAACATAACATTAAACATGTTTCTATAGTGCTAAATATAACATGCTGCACAATATCGCCGCTGCCGTCAAACTCAATTCAAGGTTTAAATTCAAGAAAGGCCAGAAAATAAATAAATGTGCTCTTCTGAAATCGGTTGGCAAGGCAACGAACATCTCCAGGGATTTTGTAATGTGAGTAATCAGCTCATCAGAGAGTGTGCAGATGTTTTTTTCTAAATAATCAAATACCTAATTTTGACACTGTGGATTCATATCGTCATTTCTCTGCGTGAGTTCATCTGCTGGCTGGTCTTTGATGTGGTGAAGACACTTACCACCCCCCCCCCCCCCCCCCCCCCCCCTGTGATCGTACATGTTCGTGTTGCAAGCAGCGGACTAATTGATCTGTCAAGCTCCATTTCAAGTCACCGTCCTCCTCTCTGTCTTCCCCCTCTGCACACGCACGCGACATTAAATGCAGATCATCACGAAGTGAGCTAAAGGTGTAATCTTCAGGAGAACAAGTGGAACAAATGAAAACGCGTGTGTGTCTCGCAGCCTAAATAGACATTGTGGTGATGCTGATGTTGAGTTGTTTCAATATCGAGCTAACATCTACTGTTTTTTAAACTTAACAATACTAAATTGCAGCTCAGCCACTTGCCCAGGACGGGGGGAGGGGAGGGCTCACCCTGATCTCCAGTTTAAATGAGATGAAAGCAGGGTTAGCCAGGGACATATTGTCTCCTTAGCAGAGCTGCTGCCGCTCAGGGTCGCTGCTCCCCAGATAACAGCCACCCTGCCATTATCAGTCATCCTGATCACTCGCCTGTTACCGCTGCCCCGCTGCCGCTGCCCCGCTGCCGATGCCCCGCTGCCGATGCCCCGCTGCCGATGCCCCGCTGCCGATGCCCCGCTGCCGATGCCCCGCTGCCGCTGCCCCGCTGCCGATGCCCCGCTGCTGATGGGCAGCCGTGCTCCGGCGTCTATCGCAGCTCTCAGGCTGTCGCTGAACTATGCTCCAGTGCACCGTTAGTGCCGCAGCTAATCTGATCTGTCTCCAGCTGGTTTACTGCTTATAAACACACCTAGATATGAAGAAAGGGAAGTAATCCTGAAGCAGCTACAGTATGACAGGGGCATGCAGTACATGTCCACAGGCTGGCCTGATAGTGAGGGGGGGGGGGGGGGGGGTACGATAGTGATGGATCCGATAGTAACGGATGCTTTAAAGGCTTACTAACTTAATAATGTCATTAGTCTGTGTTTCAATGGGGGGTTTGTTGATGTTGCTTTCTAAAAAAATCAAGCCGTTTCTAGCAGTTATCAAACTATTGGATCCAATTCAAACAATATCAGAACAGCACGTGTGACTGAGAGGAGGACAAGAAAACAATCAGTAGACCTTACACACGTGCACACACACACTATGCTCGACCTGTCCAGGCAAGTCTTCTAGCTAGATCAAGCGCTGCTGCGCGCCCCCACTGCCCCCCCTGGCGACAAACTGTGCTCTGACATCGCAGCTCCTGCCCTCCAGCGAGCTCCTCCCGGGTGCCTCGAGGAAACCAACACATCACCTGCGCCTGTGGATCAGTGTGTCACATACACCAGGGACACCTCCTCTGAATGGAAAGACAGCTAAACAGAGAGACGTATGGAAGGGGGGGGGAAACTAAGAAGGACAACGTAGAAAATGCTCCAAGTGCACTTGAGCTGATCATTGTGGTGGAGAACATCCTTAAAGTATACATACCTATCAGTACATGACTTTGTAAACGCAGCTTTAAGCCCAGATGTGTGTGTGATCTCTGTGCTGCCCTTTTCCCACAGTTACAACACAAGTCTGGATTTATGTGTGCACATTCGTCTGCTTGGTGTTTGTGGGATAAAAGGATCTGCAGTATCCCCTCTTGGATGTAAGTGAGAGTAAATGTATACATGGGTTTGTTGAATCAACTTGCCAACAAATAGAACTGTGAATACTAAACAAGCAGTCGACTGTGAGACTTGCAGAGAAGTGAAGTCTGGGCAGGTTAAACGCTATCTTAGCTCCTCAGACGGGGAGACAGTAAAACATTGCTTCAGCCAGACACTGAGATTAAAGTGAGAAACTGATACAAGACAAAAGGGAGGGGTTGGAAAGTTTGGAAATGAAGTAAGAGCACCAGGAGACAAGTAACCAGCAGGACGTCATAGATCCAGCTGGGAAGGGAGGTGTCTCTGTGGATCACAGGACTGTGTTAGTTTAGGGGACGTTGGGGACACACTCTCCCACTAAGCTGCTGCAAGGTGCTGCAGAGACATTCCTTACAATGGTTCACTGACACAGAAGCCTCTGCTGATAAACATCACACAACGGCAGAGTCATGGAGTTCATGTTCATGTGTACGGTCGTTTCACCAGATTGACCATCTGGTGGAGCGGACAAAACAACTTAGTGGAGTGGAGACGGGAGGAGATGTGAGCGCTGCACTCATCCCTCTCTTCTAGAGCCCTCTCATTCTAAAGCAGTTATATTCTTGTACGTGTGTTATTGTAACCGTCTCTCTTTGTATTATCTCTTAACATGTTCATTGTACGCACCAAACACCAAGGCAAAGTCCTTGTAGCTGAAAACCTACTTGGTAATAAGTGTTCCTGTGAACCTGACACTGATATCTGGGTTGAGTGAGTTTTGTGGCCTTATTCATTCTTTGCACTTTGAAAACTACCTGCAGTAAAATACACTATGAACTGAACGTTAGCATTTGACGATCTCTAAGAAGTTATTTTAAATTGCACAAAGAAACACGACATATAAAAAGAGTAGGGCGGTCGGATTAACGCGTTCATTTCCATTAATTAATCACAGAAGAAATAACGCAACAAAAATATTAACGCAGATTAATCGCGCTCCTAGATGCCCCCGACTTTTGCTATGACAGCACCTCTCACAAAGCTACGACGGCCCCCCCCCCCCCCTAATCACAAAGCTTGTAATTAATTAGATTATTTTCTTTAATCGCTTGACAGCCCTGAAAAAGTGGTAAGATGTAGCTACGCATTCAATAAGCACTTGGGAAGCAAACAAGACACACGATCAACATTAATTAAGAAGAAATGAAAACTTTTTCCCCCCAACAATATACTCAAGGGACAAAGAAACATCTGAGTGACAGGTAGAAACATAAAGAGCTTCAGGTTTCCTGTGTGGGGGTTTGAGCTGCTCTCCTGATATCTCCACTCTCTTAATCTCCCTGGGAGCACGTGTAGTAACTCTTCAGATAAAGTTACAGTGAAACGTGAAGTTCTGCACAGCTGGAGTCACGAGGTTCTCACAGAGCAGCAGCAGTTTGGTGACCATATGGATCTGAAGTGTAATGCATATCTGCTTGAGTAATTACAGCCTATTGCACTTAAACTGTGTACGAGAGCATCAGCTAAATACATCCGTTTTCACTTTCTCTTAGCAAACTAAATATCACAGCCAAACTCATTTTCAGCCATGTTAACTTCCTTAGGAAATCTTATCTAAGAGATATTTCTGTGTGTGGAGGAGGCCTCTGGGCTGCACAGCCTCATTATTTAGTTTGGCTTCCTGACTACATTTCCCCTCTTATCCTCAACAGCACTACGGCGGAGCTTGGCCACGGACAGGAGCATAAAAACATCCGCCCATTTAAACAAACTGTTAACACATAGATGGGCTATCTCACTGGGACAGACCGAGAGCCTGTGGGCGCAGCAGTGTGCTTCAAGCCCTCTCTCTGCATAAACAAACAGAAACCCACTTCCACAGTCATGAAGGAAAACAAGAACGGGAGAGCAGAGTAAATCCACCTGAAGGCAGCATACCAACTATGTGTTTATCAAAGCACTTTTGGTAGCATCAGTGTATCTGCGTCTCTGACTCACATCACTGAGGTGCGACGGTAGATCTGACCGATTCCATTACAGTTCGTACTTTTCTGTTTCCCTCTTTTGTTGAAGTCAGCGAAATAACACCGAACACTACGAGCTGCCGAGCTGCTACGGCTCACGGTTTTGCATTTGTTTGTGTAATCACAAACAAAACTCCCACAGTGCACCTGCAGCACAGTTGTGTGTAGGCTACAGCCACAGGCTATTGTGTGGACTCACCTCTGTGATTACTAGCTGCTCACCTGCAAATAGTTTCCCAACTTGCTTTAAAATGTACCTATCAGTTACCACTTAGCAAATACATGCGTACATAGATAAGCACTCGTCCACTTAGTATCAACAAGGGGTTGCGCGATCACAGTTCATAACAGGAAAAGAGCTTTCACTTTACAACACATAGTTTGGAAAAATCAACACAAGAGGAAGTTAAACATCACGACTAATGCCGAGCCACAAATGCAAAGGATAAGTGGCATCAACAGTAAGCCTTAACAAGCCACAACATAACGTCAAAGCATAATGACATACCATTTTCAAAATGACTGTGGCAATAGAAAGTACATTTTGACAGCTGTGATGGGCTCCAGCCTTATAAGAGGTGAGTATCTCTCGACAACCTCAGCAGCGTGGTTCAAAGTGGCAGCTGACACCAGAATAAGTAAAGTCACATCTGGCGTGGGCGTGACGCTCTGTTCACACTCGTAACCTTTTTCTGAAAGTTCCCCATAGATCATGTTCAGCTTTAAAGGGAAGGTGACCGGCTGTCAGATGGTTGGAAGGTATACATTTGGAGAAACGAAATAACAGCACGGACCAATCACATCAAAGAGGTGGAATCAGAGGTTACTGAAAGCAGCTGATTGGCTCCTCTGACTTCATGGTGAAAGGCAGAAGAGCAGCCATCTCTTTCATTTGTTAGCAACATACCCACAAACCAAAGGGTTCACCAGACAGAACCTTTGTGATTAGGTTGAACTGCTGTTGGATTCCCTACATTAAAACAATGAAGCACTATGGAGGCAGACACACTGACCATTTTGTTCTTCTTAGAGTACGTCCTCTTCAGAAGCCTCTCCGTCATCCTCTCCTGCTCCCGCTGGGCATGATGGAGGAAGCCATTCTCCAAGGGATCCACCTCCGGCTGGACATTCTCCTCTTCCTCCTCCACCTCCTTGTCTGCCTTCTTCTGCCGCTTGGCCACCTTTTTCTCCTTCCAGCGCTCCTTCTTCTCCTGTGTCTTTACAACTCCAGCCTTCTTCTGCAGGGAGAAAATGAAAGCACATTAGAAATCTAGACACTGAGAATGTGTGGAAGATATGTACGGATGGAGAGTTCGATGCGTACATACATTAAACACTGACGTCATCGTTAATCGATAACAATAACCTGTTGCATTCAGCCTTTACCTTTTCATAAACAAAACACCCAGTGACACACACTGAGCAACGCCACACTGAGCAACGCCACACTGAGCAACGCCACACTGAGCAACGCCACACTGACGAGAGAGATTTACTGGCTTTAGTGTCTCAAGGATTTCCTTAAAAACCTTGAAACAATTGCAGAGCACTTGATGACACGTCTATGAAAAACGACACTTCACGCTGCCTTCGAACAAGAACAAAGCAGACAGATATCTAGATTGATAGACAGAGGTGGGAGATGAGTGTGTAAAAGAGTGCAGGGAGGGTGTGACGCAGCTGGCAAACAGTCAAGCGTGCAGGCCCCTTTCACTGCTGGCTTATACAAAGCAAGCAAACACTCGAGCGTAGAGCAGCGAGGCTCACTTTCTCTCTCTTAAGTCATCTTTAATCCTGTCAACAGCAGAACAATGCCTTACTGGAGCCCATAATCACTTTATGGCTCAGATATAATGAGCTTACGATATGAAGTGCTGCTTTAACACACACACACACACACACAAAATGCTCTACACTTGCACTATGACCAAGCAATTTCCCTCTTTACCTAATCACTCCTTTCATGCTTCGGTTACGACCTGTATGGAACTGGTGTTTGTTTATTGGAACTCAAACATAATTTGTAGCCTGGTATCTTCCCCAATGCTTTTCTTTGGCCCCCCCTCCCAGAGTCACCTCCTGACCAGTATCTCATAAGCCCCTTTTACACACACGCACGGCTAACACTGAAATGATCTAGACACTACCCGGAGGAGCTGTATGTGAGAACGCAAATGTCCGATTAATTCAGACTGGACATCAAACAGACTTCACTCAGCCAGCTCCCTCGTTCAAAGTCTGTGTGATGCCCATTTGAGTTCATATGTAAACAGAGCCGGGGCATTCACGCTGAACCAGTGGGCGTGTTGATGACGTCTCTATGGTGGCTGGTGCAAAGCCGGACGAAAATGGCATCATGCTGTGTATGTCCAGCTCATACTGTCTGGTGCTTGCCTCATTTCAGCTTCTATAATGACTTGTAAATGCAGTTCAGTATGTCGTTTAATGTAACTCAACCCTAAGTGATGGGTGGATCAGAGGCCAACTATAAAGGCAGAAAAGCGCTGTATGCAGTCCATTCACCATTTTATAGTGCTATTCTGAACACACACACAGTCTCACACCTCAAACTCTACAGTGATTCCTTCAGTGCTCCTCTTTAGAAGGCCTTGATGGTGTGTTTTGTCAGCTACAGAGTTTTAGGCCCACTACACATGATCAATGCTGGTGTCAGATATTGTTTAAATTAAGATGCTGCATCTGGTTCGCCACTGTACTCAACGTTCAATCAACTTTAATGCACAAGCAACAACATGAGAACATCTGTGTGTATCCCAGACCACAACTACACCAATCATACCAAGACCTTAGCAGGAAAACTATAGCAGGTCAGACTTTTCATATACTGTAGGTTTAGGAATTATAGCCATGGCAGTGTGGACAAAGGTAAGGACACGACTAACATGATATGTTGAAGAGGCACACAAATTGACACACATGCATATCTGCCAGCCTGTGGAAAACACTGCTGCCTGCCTGCCTGTCTGCCGGCCTGCTTGTGTGTCTAGTGATTAAATTGAATTGATTCCTCCTCCTGGGCTTCTGCTGCCTATTATTCCCAGATCTCATCAGGCCCGAGTGGAGCTGGTGCCTTGCTGCTGCTTGGTGAAGCCCGTCGGTGGAGATCACTGTGTGTCTGAATGGCAGAGGACGACACACCGCTGTTTGAGGCTGCGTGGAGTTCAAGGCCGAGGGCTACTAGTTCACGTTTCAACATCTGTTCACAGCCAGCAGCACTACAGTCAGCTCAGCGCTCCATATGAATAATCAAATTATTGGCTCCAAGGGTGGGAGGTTAGCAGATGGCTAGTGCATTAGCCCCATAACTGCTAATGAATGACACCTTCCATGACAAAAGGTGTTCATGTGTCTGGCACTGCAACACAACTGGCCATGTGAAGGAGGAAGGTTTCCACTTTAAGTCCAGGCTAAATGATCCTACATGTAACGGGAGAGGGCAAAGAGCCTGAACGCAGCCACGCATTATTACCATGTTCTCGTCCAGCTGTCTTTGCATTTGATTTTGAGCAACACTGAACATGTCTGCAGCTGAATTGTTCCCAGCCTCCTAGGAAAAGCCAAGAGCTTCTAGTTAGTTAGGAAACAATTACCCTAACACTTTAAGACTAGGTACTGCAGGAGGATTAATTTTTCTCTTTGTGGAAGGAAAAGCAGTTACTACCATGCTGTGCCAAAGTACACGTTACACAGTAGACCTCTGATCAATCTCAGACTACATATGTCTTAAATACCAGTATTCCAGACTAGTCACGGCCATTGTATGAAGTTCAGAACGGTGACAATGTTGCACGACAGCAATGCATCTACTAGTTTAGTTCAGAGAAACGTCCAGGAGATGTAGTGTTCCTCTGTGGCGCTGTAACGGTTGTTAAACTGACCCAGCTCACACCACTCTGACAGACCGAATTAATGTCATCACACTGACATCACACAGCGGCTCAAAGCAGCTCTTCTCACCTCACAAGGCAGTACATTAATTTCTCATGAGGGACCAGACGGTATTAGCAGGCCACTTGTCATGAAATTCATTACCTGGAGAGCCATCTTTGAGAGCTGTTACGAGGACAACGCGGCTACAGTCTGACAAGAAAGGATGCTGGGACCAGGTGTTTTCCTCCTCCTGGGCAGAGTATTTTAAGCTGCAGAGTGAAGGTCCATCAATACAAATCAAGTCAGCGTCTCCTTAGTTATTAATAGAAACATGCCTTTATGAACAAACCGGCAGTGAGTGCTGTGATCAATTAAGCCTGAAGTTGCAGAAATGTGGAGTTTCATTAGCATGCTGGAGGACGGCGCTGCAGTTATCCTCCGCTTCACTCCTCCAGGTAGGAAACAGTGATGCAGGACGACGCTGATGATTTTACAGTTTGACACGTTCATCTTTAATTGCATTTAATATCTGAACAGAGTATTGGCATCATCTTTGTGAGGAAGAGAGTGTGCAAGCCTTCACAGCAGATTAACACTCTGAAGTGAAGATAACCTTTGTAGTAATACAACATTGGAATGACTTTTTCTTGTATGTAAATTATGAAAACTATTCAGACAAAATCCTAATTAATCTGCCATTGCCATGTATAAACCAATTAGAGTATTACGCTCCCAGACTGCAGGGTTACTTGTAGTTCCTAGAGTCTCTAAGAGTACAATGGGAGCCAGAGCCTTCAGCTATCAAGCTCCTCTCCAGTGGAACCAGCTTCCAGTTTGTGTTCGGGAGGCAGACACCCTCTCCACATTTAAGAGCAGGCTAAAGACTTTCCTTTTTGATAAAGCTTATAGTTAGGGCTGGCTCAGGCTTGCCTTGGATCAGCCCCTAGTTATGCTACTATAGGCTTAGACTGCCGGGGGACACCTCCCTGCTCTCTTCCTTCTCTTCCTCTCTCCTCCCTCCCTCTCTCTCTCCCTCTCTATCTGTATGCATTTATGTAAATGTATGTTACTAACTCATCATCCGGGGTATCATCCCCAGAGTTTCTGTGTCTCATGTGGCAGGTTGCCACGGATAAAGTTTACGTCAGGATCAGGAATCGTGGCTGCGCCTGCTGCCCTGGTCCTGCTGGACACCGGGAAGCCTTATTGACATTTTCTGTCAAATGTTGTATTTGTACTATGTTGTTTATCCTATACGCACGACATCTATTGCACATCTGTCCGTCTTGGGAGAGGGATCCCTCCTCAGTCTCTCCCTGAGGTTTCTTCTTTTTTTTCCCCTTTAATTATGGGGTTTCTTTTAGGAAGTTTTTCCTTGTGCGATGCGAGGGTCTAAGGACAGAGGGTCTAAGGACAGAGGGTCTAAGGACAGAGGGTCTAAGGACAGATGGTCTAAGGACAGAGGGTCTAAAGACAGAGGGTGTAAGGACAGAGGGTCTAAGGACAGAGGGTCTAAGGACAGAGGGTGTCGTATCCTGTACAGTCTGTAAAGCACACTGAGACAAATGTATAATTTGTGATATTGGGCTCTATAAATACATTTGATTTGATGTTTGTTTCTTATGACTATTCACTGATTAACGTTTCAAACAAATGTAGCTCAGTAACTTAGACCATCGTGATATATCGTTTTACCAATATATCAATAATTGTTGTTTCTTTTTAGGATATTTCCAATTATACTTTAATATGGATATTACCAATCTAAGACCCACAGTCTTTCTATGCAGACGGGACAGATCGATCCACCTTCGTTATGGTCAAGAGGAAGGTGATTAAAAGTAATTAAATAAAACTAAATTAAATTAAAACACGGCAAGAATATGGCTAACATAACCATTCATTTTAATTTTCTTTAATTAAAAAGTCCAGTAAAAACAGTGCAAGAACAAAGATAACTGTGGAACATATAAAATACAATTAGAAGATAAATGATCAATGTTTTGAGTCATCACTGGATGCCTACATGTCCCTGGTGGGTAAACACAATATGTAGTGATTAGGTGAAACAGATGTGAGTCCAGGTGTAAAAGAAGTGTTTATTTTGTATGTGCCAGGATTGTGTGTGCTGTTAATTGTAATATCTAAGCTCTAGCACCACGGAGCAATTAGACTTTGTTTGGCTGCTGTGTTCCATTGGTAATAAACAGATTTCAATTGTCTATCTGTGTCACTTCAATTTATTCACAGTCCACAACAATAGATGTATAATAGCTGCAGGAGAAGAACAGGAGTCCATCACTGCGTGTCTGCCAGCTAAAGGCTTAGTTGTGATATCATTTCCAAATGCCAAAGGCCTGAAGTGGGGCTTTACTTTTATAAAATGCTTACTGAATTATTGCTACACATAATGGAACAGCCTTATCACACTCGCGTTTTGAAAATGAAAAGCGTAAAATACTGATGCAAATTATTAGCAAAGTAAACGCTTTGCTTAAGGGCATTATGTGTACTCAGCATTTAGTTGTCTTTCTCAGGATTAAGTGCTTTTGAAATTGGAAAGGTTCGGTGTTTTCTCTGAACCCTCGATGCTTCTGCAAACTGCTCTACACACACAACTTTCAACCTTTGTGTGTGTGGTTGGGTCAGTTATCTCTACAGTGGTCAGAGTGGTGGATCACCCTCATTTTACCTTGTTCAGCCCGGGGCAGAAATGTGACCAGTGACCAGAAAGTGGAGGAGAAGTGGCTTAAGATACAATGAGCCGGGGGGGGAAGTGACGGCAGAGAAGAGGGAAAGAGAGGAGAAGAAACAGACACAGTGCAAGTGAGCAGAGGGTGTGTGTGTGTGTGTGTGTGTATGTGTGTGTGTGTGGGGGGGGGGAGGGGTGGCTCAGCCTGGAACAGGAGAGACCGCTCGACTGGTTTGACCCGACCATGTTACCCTGGCAACAGTACGGGAGTGCTTTGTTGCTGTTCCAGGCTGCATGGGGACTGGAGCTTGCGTGTGCGTGTGTGTGTGTGTGTGTGCGTGCATAAAATCCAACACAGGTTTCCTTGCCCTGCAACAATAAAGTGCATGGCTTTATGCGGTTATGCCGGGGCCTTGAGATTCACCATGGAAGCACATTCAGCTCCCGGAGGAAGGTTTATGAAGTCTGTACGGAGGAATGCCAGCAACCCTGAAGTTGCTTGCGAAGGAGTCTTCATGAGGCATGCATAAACCAGAAGGCAACGCAGTCTTACAAACGTACCTGGAGTGCAGAAAACACATTGTGTGTGAAGAGAGATAGTCGTATAATCATCACGCCTTCTCTATTGCACTCTTCTCTCTGAGGCCAGTAATTATTTAGACACATAGAGCTCTGCAGGGTACACCTCCCTCCCTCGACATTAAGCAGTGCCACAAGGAGATTACAGGGCCCTCTTCAACATGCACCACTGGAGAACAATCTGCTGCAACTATGGGCGTAGGTTGGATTGGGAAAGTGGTGGGGACATAAGTTTGGCAGGGAGTCCTACCCCAGAACATTTAGGAATCTTTCATCACATTTCCTGAAATTCTACACAACATGCTGAGGGGCGCCCCCAGAAACTTTAGTATGAAAGAATTTAATATTTAGCTCCACCAAACCTACACCACCCACACAGGCTGCAATCGCTGTCAGTGCATCCACAAAACTCAGGAGTTCAATCTGATGTTTGATGAAGAACCATTTCATAGAAGCTGAAGGCTGCAGCTGTACATTCAGAGAATGTTAACGTTTAAACATTGAAAGGAGTTTTACTTTATACAGCAGCTGAAAATCAACACATGTCTCTGTCTTCCCGTCTTATAACTAGAGTGACCCCAGGCTGTAGCCACACATTTGGCTAATATAATTATATATAACAACAATATAATAATGCCGACACTAAAAGAACAAGAACGGCTGTTACTCAAGTCCTAAGTAACATCAAGAGTATAAATCACCCTCTGGCACACTTTTACTTTGCTAGCTAACAACGTTATCTGTTAATGTTAGCCAATAGGCTACATGTATCTGACGTTTCCTGGCGTGTAACCACAGGACAGCTGACTGTCTTAATGGTTATGGTATTAATGGTGGGGTCCCTCCCATAAAGTACGCCCATGACTGCAACACTGGAGCTGAAGAAAAACTGTTGGATAAATACTTCAGAACGACTTTGTAAGTTTCATTGAAGGTTCATCAGTGTCGATGCACAAGGGACTGATTCCTCTCTCTCATACAATTGCATTTTAGTTTCTGAAGTTACTTCCTGGGATCTATTGAAGCAGGCAAACTGGAGATGTTAAATGTCATGTTAAGAACTTCTGCTCTGAACGTGGCTTCAATGCAGGAGAGGCGATAAGAGAACTTCTATTTGTTCTTGTGCGTTGACGTTTCAAACATCCATCTTACAACGGATGAGAAGACCGCAAGCTAGCATTCAGCCCGCTGGATATAAAGAATGCACAATGTGAAATTAAATTTAAAACCGCTTTGGAAATGCTTTATGTTGAAAGGATATGAAGACTTCAAGGATACACACGATGCTTTTACAATCACAGAAATAAGGCTTTTGAATTTCTTGGGGGAAAAGCGATATCTTCCAGTGTGACCTGACGCCTGCGCTAAGGGGTAGAAGTGAAACGTTTAAATAATTAAATCTGCGTCTCTCAGCAAATCAAACTGCCCATAACAAATTGACACATTGGTTTACACTTACATGATCGATCCACACTAATGAATGTCCTGCTTCAAAATGCTTTACTAAAGGAAGCGATGACTCATACAGTGCACAAGGGAGACATTTCAAATGTTGCGGGATTTAAAAACGCAACTATGATGTATTGTTATGTTTTATGAAGTTTGACGGACACACTTGTATCACATTTCCTTGTACCGTGATTACTATTCACGTCACCTTAAAGCTGAGCTGTGTTTCAGCATCTGTTAATGAGGTGTTAGTAGCCATGACGTGAAAGGTTAACATTCAGATAGTAGATTCACAGATTTCACTTTCCGCACGACACAGAAGCAGCAGAGCACACCACCTCGCCGGTGTTTAGCTCCTTTTAAGCGGGCTAAGGTGTGGTTGTGTAGATTTATTGCTCTTTTTGTCGGACTGATTGTGTACGCATTACCGCACCTCTGGCACGTCAGATAAATCACTCTGACTTGTCATGATTTAGACTGGATTGATTTAATCATGCAGCGCTTGCTCGCCGTTATCGTCCCGTGCATTTGAAGCTCCGCAGAGACGGCGGAGCGTACACCTTCCCACCTAATGCTGCCGTAAACGACTTCAAACGCACCTTTGATTATCTCATTTACCCAGCAATCCCTGTTTCTCTCAAAGCATATAATCACAGGGTTATTGCCTTGAGGAGAGAAAAAAGGGCCACATTGTGTGCCAAGAGGCTTATCAGGCTGTGAACAAGAGAAAGCACATTTCTACACTGATCAATGCTGCCTCGTTCGCTGGCACACAAGCCAAATCAACTGAAGCCTTTTCACCTTTTGTTAATCTATGTGGTGTATTTGTCCTGTTCGTCTGACTTCACGGCAGTGTGTAGTGGGAGAACAGGGGACTGAACTGGAGACGGTGGGTGTTTAATCCCTGGCAGGTCAGCTCGCCGCTACACTCGTCCAGCCTCACTCACCGTCACTTCCCTCTCTGCTGAATTAGAATCGTGGTTTGTCATAATAACTATTCTCATATTTAACAAACTAAACACTCAGTTAATGTTTTACTCAAAATATTGCGGTCAATAAAGGACCTGACGCGTTCTCAATGTGTTGATCGGATGAAGCTCGAGAAAATGCAAATACTGAAAGTCTCAACGACAAAGTTAACAATTCACGCGATGATTCTTTACTCAAGACCGCAGCATTTGTTTTCAAAAGATGAATACAATAACTATAGTTTTACTCTCAACCAACCCCTCCTCCACTCCATCCCGTATCGCTCAGTAGTAGAACTCTGTAGCGACATTAGGGACGTGAGTTCGGCTACGTTACAAACAAAGCTACAGGTGAAGAGTCACAGCTGAAAGAAGCTATTATAATTTCTGCTAGTATTTTGTTAGATATTAATTAAAATCAACAGGAATAAGAGTGATCTCCAGAGTTTGGATGTTTTTAATAGCGTGGGATCATGTTGGGTGGTATTCCCCAGGCTGTGGGCCGGGAGCCTTTCTCTCGACTTGGCAGTGCTTCTGTGTGCAGGTGGTTAAAGCTCTCCCTCCCCCTCGTCTCGCTCGCTCTTCACGCATTTGGTTGTATTTTTTAAACCAGTGGAATGAAAGTGCAGGTTTATGCTCCTTTAAGGCTGCGTAACCTGCTGTGTGTTTGCATGTAAACCAGTGCTGCTTATGCACGTTTGTGATT
This sequence comes from Cottoperca gobio, assembly GCF_900634415.1. NCBI lineage: Eukaryota > Metazoa > Chordata > Actinopteri > Perciformes > Bovichtidae > Cottoperca > Cottoperca gobio. The sequence goes on from NC_041363.1 coordinate 3,358,422, forward strand.
CTGGTTCATGATATGAGTGTATGTATAAATCGAGCCGAGCATGCTGTTGTCTTTGTGCGTGTGTGTACACGTGTGTGTGTGTGTGCGCAGCTATTTAAAGTATAGCAAAGCATATTGCAGTGTGTTTAAGTGTGCGGTTAAGTAATTCCTACAATATGCATGTTGCTACGAGTGCGTCTGTGAGTGTCTACGTTGCACACATGTGCGGAGGCTGAATTAGCTCCTGGAGTGACACCATCTGGCCCGCCGGTGCTGAGGGGAGAAGAATGAGGGGAATGCAGTGACAACAGGGCGGTGCAGCACAACAATAAACACCACCTTTAAATCTGTTACACAGCCCTGACAAACACAGGGGCAGAGACGCCACATTACAGGAAAACAAGACGCACGAGAGGAGAGATAGAGGAATGCAGGAGGAGTCCTGCACATTTCCACTGCGAGCTCATGCAGCGTGTTAGTGGAAGGGATAACCATGCATCTTTTATTGTACTTGTACGTCAACATTACTCTTGTATACACTTCTAAACATACTGAAACGATTCACTACCACCGTCACATTTATTGGAATATGATTTCCTATTAAATGTCTGGATTTATTTTCTAATGAGATTCTTAAGTGCTTATGTTATTAAGAGTTATAGCACGAGCGCAGATGTCAAGCATCATAATAATAACAGTGCACTTTGACCACTTCCGTGTTACATGTATATTTCACATGGACAATTGTGGCGAGCGACGCTCTCCTCACGCCGACGTCATGGTGTGTGGACACGTAGAGCAGCGCGTGTCTTCTGAAGGAAACCTTTGTTGGTTGCTTGAATCCTGAACGACCTCTTCTGTGGTGTTAACGTTACACCAGCCAAGATGTAAGTGCCGTTTCGCTCTGCTGAGTCGGCCGCCACCAATTGAGCAGTTTATTTCAGCCGTCAAACTCTCAATGTGTTCTGCTGATCACTTTGTCGCTGCTGCAGCGGAGGCATCTCTCATTCAACTGGGGGCCGTTTCTTTAAGGTTCCCCACAGCCGGCTGTATTGAGCTGCGTTAGCTTCTGCTTTGTTGTACTCGGGGTGTCAGGCCAAAAACCTCCACATGCACATTCACGTGTCGAACGTAAAAGGCCGACACGTTTACGACATAAGCAGGTTGCTGTTGGACACTTTCTGGTCAAGTCCAGAAATGTCGAGGTTTAAAGAGGCTTCCACATGTGAGCAGATATCGCAGGTCTCGCCTCCCACAGGTTCTTCCAGAGACTATTAAGTAGATTGTCTGACGGGAAAGAGGCTTTCAACGGAGGCCAATATGTCCTGTGAACCTCCCACCCATTGTCACAGGAAGCTCTCTGCTGCTCAGCCCACACACTGCAGCCCAAAATACAGCCGGGTGTCATTCCACGGGTTTCTCCTTTCCACACGCTCTTCAGAGAGAGGAAGTGTTGCCTCGGCAACAGCTCTTTCCCATTGGCGGAGCAGAATAACAAACACACTCCTATAAATGGGTAATGTTGGTCTCAGCACTGTCAACAAAATCAGCGCAACATATTTCTGTACCAACTGTGGAGTACGTGTTTCATGAGTAAAACTGCTAAACAACACACCGGGGATTTTAAAGGCACTTTAAGAACAATAAACGACAAGCGTTTGAAAACTAACAAACACGCTCTCTGTCTGCATTACTGAACGCTCACAGTCTGACACTCTGTCTGCCTCTTTACTACAAAGACAACTCACAACACAAGTAACACAAACGAGTTTCCTTCCCACTACTGACTAACTCAGAAGAGTGTTTTGACGTCAGCCGGATTTCTGAGAGCGTCCTGCTGCGAGCTGAACCGGTGTGAGGAGTGTGCTTTGTTCACGCAGCAGGAGGCTGACAGAGCAGAGGAATCCCAGCCAGAGATGACTGACAGGGGAGGAGAACCCTCAGATCTGCCTGCAGCCTCACATCACTGCAGTCACAGCAACACCCATCTCAAAGAGCAATACTCTTGTCCCAATGCAACAACCGCACATTCTCTAAATTCCTTTCTAGGCCTGTTGATCAGCTTTCCTGAAGCAACACATGCACACCTATGCAGACCTGCAGTACAGACATGAACACGGGCCATTGACTGTAACTTGTGCAACATCAGAGCTGAAGAAGAGTAAGTGTGGGACACGACTCCAAATGAATGCTAATGTTGGACTCAGAAGGTGATGACACACCAGTGGTGTGTTCACAACGTGTCTCTGCAGGGCCCGGGGGGGGGGGGGGGGGAACAGTTAACAACACCAGAGGAATCTCCCTCCAGAGCCACTTGAGACCTTATTAAAGGAGCACTTCCCCTCACAAATACACCGGACGTGTGAATCAGTGGAGTTTATTATGTTCACACTGTGTCAGATATTAAATAGGATATTGAGAACAGGCCGGTTTCACAGCAGACAGTTGATCTCGTCATTGTGGGAAAAGCAAAGTTTCTTTTCTAATAACAACAACCATCGCTGTGTTCTCTTTACGTGCTGCGCAGGGTGACAGGGATCCTGCACAACACCAGCACCCTGAAACTGAAGCAGCCTCCTTATTTACAGTCTGAGCACTTGCACATTGTCTTTTTAAAAGCAGACAGTGATGTGTATTGTTAAATAATGAAAACTCTTTCAAACAAACTTCTTCTTCTTTTCCTGCGTGTACTCTGTTTAGACCGACAGCAGGAAAGTCCAGAAGTAGAGATCATAGACTTAACACTTGAATTAATTTGCTGTTCCATCAAGCGGACTTGCTCTCTGATTGATTTATTTGGACGATATGAATAATGCAGTTAAATACTCTTTAAAGATTACCGTTAAGCTGTCTCGCCGTTACTGGGCAGCATTAATAAAGTATGACGGGAGAGAAGGTTGAGCAGCGTCACCTGCTGTATATTAAAGCCCTTCAGATGCTCATGTCCGGGTCATTCGCGATGTGACAACTACTGGTTCAAAGTCCTCTCTTGGAAATCCCTTGAACACCACACAACGCTGAGGAAAATTCTAGCCCCTTTAACGCCCTGAGCGACAACAGATACCGACTTGTTGAGTCATTTTCTTCAGAAACTCCCCGTCAGAATAAAACCCAACCTGTCATCTGCATGGGTGTTAAACGTTCGAATATTCATAATCATGGTGATTATGTTTGATAGGGAGGAAAACGAGCTGCCACAGAGAGAATTAGGCATCGTGTCGGAGGCAACAAAAACAAGCGCTCCTGTTGGTGCTCAGAGCCACCCCAGAGGGCTCCCCATCCACCGAGTCAGCCGTGGACTGTCTGCTAAATGAATGAGCCCGATAGGCTGTTTGCCTACGCACTCTCACACACTCACACACACTCACACACTCACACACACGTAGTATTTAAAGAAACCTGCGTCAGTGCGTGTGCTTCCATCAGGAACAACCAGCTTCATGTTTATATATTTGTTTCGCAGTTATTTCCCATCCAGTGACTGTCTGCTGTTTTCTTACACACACACACACGCCGACTGTACGATGTCTCTGTTATCTCTGCAGTTCAGTTTCTTGCTTTTCCTTTCGGTCTCACTTAAAAGTCTTATTTTTCTTTGAAATACACTGACTGTGCACTTATATCCCCCTCTCACACACACACACACACACACACACACACACACACACACACACACACACACACACACACACACACACACACACACACACACACACACACAGTGCAGCCGCCTAATTCTTTCCCACACAATGCACGATGTGAAGAACACACAGAAACATTAATGCGTACAATTAACTTGCAAATATATGAAAGCAATCAGATAAAAGGATTCAGCAGCTGAACTGAAGCTGCACTAATCAATAGTGTTATACTAACGATGGATGAAATGATTACAAACCCACAGAGAACCATCATCACATACACATTCTACTAATCTGAGCAGCCTCGTGCAGCGTTCAGAAGCTCAGGAGCCAGGAAAGCAAGAGATGCAAGACACAAACATTCACCGGGTGACCAGAGGCACGACTCCTCACGTTCCTCCGTGTGGGCTGGATGTGTGAAGACTCAACATGTCGATGCTTGTTCCAAATTGTTTGTGGCAGTTTGGTCAACTCGCGCAAATCATTTTGATAGTTGCAGCTGGAAACAATTGTCATTACAGTCAGCAAATCAACAGTGGCAGAATAATTCTTTCACGCCCTACAGCTCGGTGCTACGGTCCAATTAAAACCTCGCTTCTTGTGACATAGAACAGTGTAAAAAAATTAAAAGATCTACCGTTCATCCCTGGGTTGGAGGGATGATTAACGACAGCAAGAACATTCAGAAGGCAACTCCAGCGTGATGAATGACCCCGTCTTTTAGTTGAAATGTTCATGTTGGCAGCAGAGCAGCAGGAGAAGGTAAGAGCAACATGTCAGGAGATAAATATAGTGCAGCGTTATTTGTCCTTGTGTATCAGTATGTGCGGCTATCGCTGGACCTCCGCACCAATGTCACCAAGACAAATCCCTGAGCATTTAATATACCCAACAATTCCATTGACTCCTGCGCTGATTTTAAATGGAGGCAGAGAACTGCACTTCAGGACAAGGTTAGGAATAACAGAGGACACGGGGGCAGCGTGGAGCATTAGAGGACTAACATATTTATCCTGCCTCCAGTGACGCTCACAAGAACAGACACATGCATACACCAGCAGCTCTCTCATCCCTCAGCAGCCCGCTGCAGATCCTTGACCAGGGCGCTTGTTTGAAAAACCAGAGGTCAAACCGTAAAGCAATTACGCTGGCAACTCATCAACCGCGGGGCTGACAGCGATACAATTACCTCGAGGCTGCAGCGGCCCACAGAGACAAGTGAGCAGAGGGAGGGCAGTGTTTAACTCTGGATGTAACGGTGCTCGCGGTATAATTGCACCCTGCCGAGTGCACTTTAATCCAGTGTTTAACAGGTACGGAGCCGTGCTGAGGGAGAGAGAGGCGGAGAGAGGGGTCTACCAGGTGTCACCTGAGGCCTTGGCATCAAGCCACTTCACCGGGAGGAAGATAAGAGAGAGATATGGACATGGTGTCAGGAGAGAAGAGAACACAGAGCGATCTACCTGCAATACTCACTCCTGAGGGATGCAAATACTTAGTGGAGCCGATAGAAAGAGAGCGAGGGAGGGTCGCTACAGTGCGGCCCACCGTCTCATGAGCGTTTACCGAGTTTGAAACATGTGTTATGTCATGTGGATATAAGACAGAGCTGAAAATGTTATAATGATGGAATCAAATGTAAATATTGGTTATAACACCGGTTAAATCTGGTTAATATTGATTCATATTCACATGTAACCAAACTGTGCGTTTCCTGCAGGTGTCAGTAGCAGCTTTGCTTTTCCTGATAATGTGTCAAAATGAGGCAAGAAACACAAAAGTGTCAGTAAAACTACCAAACAGTAACAGTGCAGAATGTTTGCACTGCATGTGATCTGATCGTAATGGGATTTAAAACAAGGTTCTTGCATTATTGATAGAATTGTCACCTAGTTTCCCCTGAGGCCCTCCAGACACATGCCGTGACAGTGAAAGCAGGGCGTTATACTTATGCAATAATTAGATTAGTGTGTTAAGTTAAAGTTCCCCAGATAAATAAAGGGACAATGTGTTGCACTTTGTCTCTGCTGCACATCTACAACCCGTACAGCATGAATCCACACACAGTTTCTCTATAACAACCCCAGATCAACAGAGACAAGAGGTCCTGCATGTTCTGCTGTCATAAATGTTTGTATTCTTATATTAAAGTCTGATTCTTTTACTCCTAATACATCCTGCTGAGGTAAAACACAGTCTTGTTATGTTTCATCCCCCTCATTTGTTGAACTGCCATTTCTATTGTTTCTTATTGAAATGATCGTTCCAATAGGATCATTAAAGTTTCATCGTAATCTGTGTGGAAGACTTCACCGTGGAGTACAAAGCGAGGCAATTTCTTCAGAACTATAACGTTCCAACAGCAGAGAAATCTGGTGACTTGTTCTTCTAATGTAATGTTCGGCTAAAGGGTTTCTCTTGATTGGGATAGTGGTGAGCACACACTGATGCATCCGTCACCAAAGAGTGGCACGTCAGGCAGGAGAGCAGACTTTTATCTGATGGTATATTATGCTGCTCTCCAGGGTGCTCCTTGTGTGAAGCCAAGAGGAAGCCCTGCAGAAAGATCTCAAGTAGACTGATTAATGAAAAAGCCGACGGGAGCAGGCTATATGCTGGAGGAAGTAATGAACAAGTTAGTAAGCAGGAATCACAGCAACAAGTTAAAAACTACCAAACAGAACAAATCAAAGTCAGTAATTCAGGATAGAAGTGGCACCTTTAACCCAAACTTGAGTCTAAAGCTGCTTCTCCACAAGCTGCCTCCCTGTAGGAACCAGCCTGCCAGTCACTCAGTGGGGCATGTTAAAGCCCAGTGTCGGTGGCCCAGTCTGAGGAGTCCAGTGGGTCTGAATCATGTCTCATCAGCTACTGTAGTGTCAGAGCAGCGGTGCGAGGCTGAGGTGTTGGGAGGGTTACCTCTGCGCCTGCTGAGGCCCAACAGTCGCTGTGCTCTCAGCTGTGGTGAGCCGGGACTGAGAAGGGGAACGTGTCTCTAAGCCAAGACAGTAGCAGAAAGGCTGCAATGGAAATAAGTCTGTAAACTTAATTCATCTGAGGTGAAGCTAAGCTGTAAGCTGTATGGCTGACAGCAGTTTGTGGCACATTTGTTTTCTCAGTTGTCGTCCACCTTGCTTTAAATGCTAGACCACCTGTCAGGTGTGTGTGTGTGTGTGTGTGTGTGTGTGTGTGTGTGTGTGTGTGTGTGTGTGCGCATGTACTAAACATGGCACATGTGTGACTGCAGCAGGCCTGCTACCACTCAGTAGGATCAGACAGCAGCAGTGGCTGTGCGCCTCTCGTCTCCCTGCCTTCCACGTAATGAGGAGTGATCCATTCGCCTCCCGAGGAGGAAGGACATGTTTATGCAGCTCCTGCTCGCAGGCAGCGAGAGGAGAAAAACAGATTACAGAAGCACCCTGGTCAAATGTCAACACAACACCGCACAAGTAGCAAAGAGACACGCATCAAACGCCACAGCAAGAGCGTGAACAGACGGCAAGCGCTTAGTGAATCAGAACAAACAAACAAACCTTTGAGTTTACAAATAGAGGAATTTCCTCAGAGTTGACCCTCGCTCAGCCCGGGGAGAGGATCGAGTGTTCTGCCCTGTGGCACTTTAAAATGGGGGAGTAGAAAAGAAACAGCTGCCAACTCATTGGGCAGCCCTGGTGAAGCCTGCGTGACGGAGGAGCAGGTTTGTTACAGGCGATTCATTACAGGAGCCCCCCTCTGTGAAAATTAAGAGTGGAATCAGGGCGAAGGCTAACTGTGATTCATCTCACTGCCTTCTTCTATTGGATGGAATCATCACAGCAGGACATGGGGGGATCTGGATGCTGGAGGCAAGGAGCAGTAATGGGCAAACACAAGCAGGAAAGGGAGATATGGCCCACCTGCTGTATAACCCGGGTCAGAGTGAATCACACTGCACAGCCTTCAATAAGTACATGAGGAATTAATAAGATGTGTAACTGCAAAGCCTGTTGCCCTCAGTCAACGTAGGCCATCTACCGTCTCTATACAGTTCCTGCAAGAGATCCTGCAAAGCGCTGCGAGGGGAGAAAAGGATGGCAGGAACAGAAAGGGAGAGTAAGTGAGGAGCAGAGGTGTACTACAGTCAGCCCAGCCAAAGGTGGAGTGTCTGGTGCAGATGCCAGATCACAGACAAACTAGGCACAGTGACAGATCTATTCCCCCTGCTGCCTGCAGCCAGCTGTCACTGTAGATAAACACAATGAGCTCCTCTCTCCAACAACAGCATGCTGTAATCTGGAATTGACAGCTGACTCTGCCTCACAACTCTGAGGGAGCCGAGGGAAAGACGCTGCGAGTCAATTAACTGAAAGAAATGAATTTTCATTTGAATGGCTCTGAATGTGGGATAGACGGAAGAGAATGGAGCGTGCACGGCCACAGGAAGCTCAGCTCAGGTCGGGTTCAGGACGAAGAACATCTACTGGAAAGAAGTGACAACAACAGCAACTGTTACAGTCGTGTGCTCCAAAGACAGACGGTGTTTTAAACACTTGAGATGTAAAGCTGGGGAGCAAGAGCAAGCATATGGGTTTCACTGAAATCCAAAAATCAAATCTCAAGTGCAGCTCATGTGTTTATCGCCACATGTATTCTCTAAACCGGCTGTGCTCTCAGACCCCGGCAGGTTCTGCATGAGATGGCCCCCACCCAAAACCCTCTTCTCCACTGGGGTATGACACCCATCCGGTGACACATTCCCTCCATCAAAACTGGCTTTGCGTTGCATGAAAACGCTGCCCCTGCAATCACTTTATATGGAGGAAAATGCGTCTACTTAGCCTCCGAAGCACTTGCGCTGCCAGGTTCTGCTTCAGTCTTTCCACGGGGCATTATGCACAGAGCAGTGGATCAGCGCCGTGTGCTCGTACTTCTGTCTGTTTACGTTTTCACAGGGAAAGTTGGCAGCCGCAGTGTGTCAGCGCCTGCCAACACAAGCCCAGGCCTCAGCTGCCCCGGATTTGTGTCTCTTTAGTCTTTACACAACACAACTTTTTACAGTCTCTATAAAACGTAATATCACACACACACACATAATTAGGTTCAAAGACCGTCAAATGAAGTGAAACATATCTCCAGCGGCTCTCTGGGGAGCTGGTCTTACCTTCATCCATTCAGTGTCTCCGGCTTCCCCGGGCCTGGTTAATGACATCAGGGCATAGGCTTGTAAAAGGTCTATTCCCCTCATGTCTGGCAACTTAATATTCAAACTGCCTTGTAAAACCGGGCGCTGCCAATCCTGATCCCATTTTTCAGCCGACGAGCACTTCATTTTATCCCCATTACATTCTGCTGGAGTGATGTAACCCCGCCTCCCATCCCCGGAGTCCCTCTCACAGCCAAGGAAGTCATCCATTCATAGCGATCTGCTGCTCGTGTCATAAATACCTGTATAGTTGACCACTTCCAGATCTATTGCTGCAGATTCAGCCCACAAATCAATACAGCACAGCCAAAGCTCTCATGCCCCCCGAGGTATACTAAACCAGGAGACGTCATTTTCCCATGTGTGGAGGCTCTCTTTGCAGACCTGGGTCCAACTATTGGAGCGTTATAGACGGGTATTGCCACACAGAGAGCTACAAGTGCAGACAATGTAAAAGTATATACAAAGTATATTAAATAATCTGCCAAACATTATCTGAACTGTCCTGATACGTGGACTCGGACCACTGAGTTTAGAGGTTGTTAAGATAAATTGCATATTGTATTTAGACTTGTTGAAGATGACAAACACTTGTCAGTGCTGTTGGGAGAACAATCTCTGAGATACTTCCCAAGATAACACCTCTCTAATCTCTAAAGTGTTTTCTATCATACAAAGGAGAATGCAAATCCCACATTTGTGTAGCTCGTCCAGGTAAAGACTTTCCTTTTTGATAAAGCTTATAGTTAGGGCTGGCTCAGGTTTGCCTTGGATCAGCCCCTAGTTATTTGCTTCCCTCCCCCCACTTCCCCTGCGACAGGCCCAGCGAGAGGCCAGCCTCTCAGCTAATGATGAGCCTGCTGGGTGACCATTTATAAATCTTTAGAACAATGAGTCTTAACTACATATCATAGATAATTTTAAAGTCAACATCAACTTTGTGCAGTTAAACATGTTAATTTAAACTCCGGCCGAGTACAGCAGCTGACAGCAAACACTAAATCTATGAAGGTGCTGTTCTTATGAGAGGTGGGTGCATCACTACGTATTGAAAAATGTGTTCAGAAGCTTAAACTAAATATATACAGTAAAAAACAAGAACGAATAAACAAGTACGGAAGGAAGCATCTCAACAGAGACAAGAGCAGACATGTAATATTGATTGCACATCGCCGACTCCAGAAGGGAGACTGGCTGACCTTCCTAAAAGTTAATAGTAAAAACACAAATTCTCTCTTCACCACAAACACATCCTGCTGATAATCACAGCTCACACAAATCACCATGTCAACAAGTTATTTTCCTTGGCTTGCAAAGAATAGGCATAATAATCACATTCATCCTGAAAGCTTATTCCCACTCGCCGACCAACCCCCGAAACAAAAACAACTTAACCTTCCTCTCCGCTTTTTATGGATCGGAAGCAGTTGACATTACGGTGACATTTACCTCCAGTCAAAACACTGCAGCTTTCTGACCGTCCTCAAAGCAAACTGTCCTCTTTTCTCCAGACTCCCTGCCTTTAAATGTTACCTTCTTGTTCTGGAGGGAGGGTTATAACACAATAGCTTCCTTCTTTTCATCATTTCCTCTGAGTGTTGAGTGTGGACAGACTGCATCAGTCAGAGCCGGTAGTCTCTGTGAGCCTTGTTAAACTCCACTTTAAGAGGCATCCTGCATGACTGGATTGTATTTGGACCGAGCAACAACCATAAAAAGCACATAAAATCCTGTTGTTGATGCGCTGGAAGTTGTGAGCGTTAAATTGCCTTCACAAAAGGTCAGAAACACACTCGGCCACTTAAATAATGGAAGTGTAAAGACAGAGCAAAAGTTTCTGCTTGACAATTCTAGATTTCTGTCAACAATCGATTCCTTTAAGTTTGTTTGTCCAGTAAATCCACTTGTGTCAACTTTGACTTTTCTCTACTCTAGTGCAGCAAACCTTATTCTGTCTTCACACAGCTCTAGAAAAGTCTTGAAGCAAATACATTTTATTATTGGAACTCAAATTGTACAATGCAATCTTTTCCCAATGACCGTAAATAACAAAGAGTTCTAGATGATTTCCAAAAATAATTCCAGAGGCTAAAGGAGAGCACCAAGATGAATGTAAATATTGCAGGAGGATTTGAATGGCAAGCTTTACATCCATCCATCCATCCATCCATCGTTTACCGCTTATCCGGGGTCGGGTCGCGGGGGCAGCAGCTCCAGTAAGGAACCCCAATCTTCCCTTCTCCAGGCCACATCCTCCAGCTCCGACTGGGGGATCCCGAGGCGTTCCCAGTGAGGAGATATAATCTCTCCACCGAGTCCTGGGTCTTCCCCGGGTCTCCTCCCAGCTGGACGTGCCTAGAACACCTCCCTAGGGAGGCGCCCAGGTGGCTCCTTACTAGATGAACCACCTCAACTGGATCCTTTCAACGTAAAGGAGCAGCGGCTCTACTCAGAGTCTCTCCTGATGGCTGAGCTTCTCACCCTATCTCTAAGGGAGACGCCACCCGTCTGAGAAAACACATTTTGGCTGCTTGTACCCGCGATCTCGTTATTTCGTTCTTTCGTTCGCAATATTTACAGATACCTATAAACATTGGGGAGCTGCATGTTTATTTCAGGTGTAACTGTAATCCATCGGAGTCATCACACATAAGGACTGAAGATGACGGTGGCGGGTGGAGCAGGCACTGGCTTCTCCAGATAATGAGGTCTGATCCAGGAAGAGAATCAATGGTGATGTGACAGCAGGGGTTAAAGGTCAACACCACCCGACTCCGGCTTGAGATGTGTGTGTGTGTGTGTGTGTGTGTGTGTGTGTGTGTGTGTGTGTGTGTGTGTGTGTGTTTGAGCACACTGCGTCTACTTGTATGCTACTTATTCCTGTCATTTGTCAACCGGTGGAAAAGGTAATTACTGTTTTGAAACATTGACTCGTTACAATATGGAGACAAATGGCTCGTCTGTTCTGCCAAAATCATTGACGGCATAATAACAGACCATCTGCACCACCCCCCCCCCCGAAGCACTAAGTGGTATACATTCATCATATAGTACAGAGTGAGTATGCGATTACATGACACCAGCGCTGTGATATTTTACTAACAAATGAAATAGATGGTGATGTCTCAATTAGTGGAAGTGACCATCGTGGGCGAGTTTGCAGCATGACCTTTGAGACGGATTGACAGGAAGTCAAACTGTACTGAACTGGCCTCCAATAGTGTCTGTATGTCAGCACATCAGGGGGGGTCTAGTGTTGTGGTGACGATAACTGCAGTTAAAAATAATGTCTGCATGTAGGATTATAGAAAAACATGTATGAAAGGGTGGAGCTGAACAAGTACATGCGAGTTTGCTCGCTCGATGGCCGTAACCATAGCCACCAGCATAACTAGAAATGGTGTCAGCAGTGTTCTGGCTCCATCCTTGTTGACCTGTCCTCCTGCCATCACTTCACATGAGTGTGCTGCTTGTCCGGTCACTTTGCCAGGGTGGCACAACGGGTGAGTCAAAATGACTGGCAATCTGAAGAGGTGAGGATGCCATTTGGAATTCAATAATATGATGTATAAGAATCCACGTGTGGAACTCACCATTGCTGGGCTCCAAGAAAAATACGGCAGGAGTGAAGTCACATGGTGCTATTGTGTGGGGGGTTTGGTATTCACGTGTGTGTTTGTGCACAACACAGTTGCATTAACGTGTCTTCATGAGCGTTATTATGCATATGTCAGCTTTCTGTCTGCCTTCATCTCCATCTTGCCTGCCAATCTGTCAGTGCATGTGTGGAACGAGCCCAACACCTCTCTGTGTGGGTTGCAGGCATCTGTCTGTCAATAGCTCTTGCTTTCTCTCTGTATTTGTATGTTTGTCTGTCTGCCAAGCTGCCAGTCAGAAGTGTTTGCAGAAAGAGAGAAGCCATCTTTCTCAGCTGAAGGGCTCCCCACAGAGAGAAGTGAGAAGCCCATCTATCTCAGTGGGTATTTGTGATTGCCAGCAGATAGACGCAGAGCTCTGTGCTCCGGCGGGCAGGGATCTTACACGGCGCTGATGAGTGCTGTCTAGAAGCTTGATCTGGGGGACAAAAGTGGTCTTGTTAAAGCTCAACACCCGTGCTTAAAGTAGCCTTGAAGAAACAGAGAGAGAGGAACTGTGGGGAGAGGGAGGGGAAACGTCTCCGGCTGAATATAATTACCTAGTTCAAACAACGCTGTATATGGTAAGTAGCACTTATCTCTTCCTCGACCTTCCCGGCCAGCGCATTCCACTGTCATAGAAACTTAATAGAGAGAAAGCTGGGTAATCGTGCTGCTCTATGAGACAACGCACTTCATCTGTAATGTACAGTATGTGCAGCCACAGTCAAAATAGTAGTGTAACAGTGTCAACTTAATGTTAGTGCTGCACAAACACATTCCTGCTAATGAAAGGCACCTTGGAGGGAAATCACTGCTTCAGTATAGAAATGGTCTCAGCCCAAATGGAAATTGTTTCAAATATTATTTAGTCACCACGATCACAAAAGAGAAGCGAGTATTTGAGAATTGAACACGCAGTGGGTCGGCAGACGCATGTGGCAGCACTCATCAAAGCATCTCAGATGAGAGGAAATATTTATCTCTGTACAGTGCTCACTTGGTATTCTACATAAAACCCCAGTATATATGTCTTATAATATATTAAACACATGTGTAGACTACTTGTGTGCTATAATAGGAATATTCCCTGATATTTAAAGACATCAATAAAATAGCACACACCGTTAAAAGACTGTATTTTAATAGAATGAGGGTTTACACAACCACTCAGCAGTAATATCATATTATAAGAGATGTATCCAGCGATATGCCAGGCCTGCTATGTAAGATATGTGCTCCCTCGGGTTTATGGTGGATAGAAACTCTGGTCCCTCCTCTGGTTGTGTTTACATTCATGACTTTCAAGCTTGGAAGCCTTCATCGCCACAACTCAGGCGTGACAAATGTTCTCCACCCATCAAAAAGGCAGCAGCGGCTGGTAAAGCAGAGCACTTCAGTGTCGTGCGGGGAAACCGCAGAACACGATGACGTGAACGTTAGACTTCAGAGTCCTCGGTGTCATTTGGATTTAGATAACGTGTGAACGTGTTTGCGATACTGACATAGGACAAATGTCCTCTGCATTTACAGTACATTAACAACATGTATTTATTCATGGCTAACTATTATAATATCTATTCTTGGATGTTGTTTTTTTCATTTGGCTTTAATCTATAGAGGACGTCCATGCCTCATGAACAGCTGATCCCAGGGGTGATCTCTGAGATCAGCTGTTAGTGTAACAGGCTACTCTGACATGTCAATCATCTGATACAGGCAAAACACAATACAGACCAGCTAATCACAAATCTTTAGCAGATCCTTCCTGTTTTTCAGAGGATTCTTTCGAGGAAAGACCAAACAAATGTAGAAGCTGCTATTCTTAGAGAGTAACACAAAATGTTAATATAGAAATGGCACAGATCCCTTCAACTCAAGACTTGACAATAGGAAAGGAGATGCTTTTCATAGACAGACCGTTCTCAATAGGTATACTCAAACAAAAAGAATGAAAGACTGATATAGAAACTGTCTCATGCTTTACATGCACTGATGGGCCAGTACAAATATAAATATTCTTTAACTGTGACATGTATAGCATGACTGACAGCAACACATGTCTGTGTAATATGTGGAGAGGGGCCTGAATGCTGGATCACAATGTTTTCAATCAGTGTTTGATGACTTACAGCTAGAGTCTCTTATAGCACCGTGTACATCTGCCTGTGTGTGTTCAGGGGCAGCTGCCAGTTAATGAGCTCAGTAATAGGCCTGCAGACTGCAGTTCACCCTTATTAATCGGAGACTCCACTGTTTGTCCACACAGCTCACTAGGCCCCTAAACAGCCAATCACAGGTAGTCTCAACACTGACATGCAGCCAAGAAAAGCTTCTCCAAACAACATGCTGACAGCAGAGGGTCAGGGCTTGGAGGGTATACTGTGACACAGAGTACAGAAGAAATATTGTTAATTAACTGTATTAATTGTGCCGACACATTTGAATACTGACAAGGAAATAAACTGCAGCCTATATTAAGAATGGAGCACACGATGGCCTTTACAAATGGTACAAACCATTGAACACAATCAATAAACTTCATCCGAACACAAAATCAAATCCACATGCAGCCATTCATCTGAGCCTAAGTGTCCACGTGGCTGGAGAACGTTTGCTTCACATTGTCAGCAAAGAAAGCACACAAAGCCCGACACTGAAAGTGAGCCCGATAACAACGGCGGCGGCGCTCCGAGAGAAGCCGTACTGCTTCAGCGCTGCGGTCGGCTCACTCATAGCAGACTTTCATCAGTTTTTTACCGCTGATTACATCATTGAAGTTGGGAAGATTACACCATTGTTTATGCTCCCATCCAGCTGTGTTCCTAATAATGCAGTCTGTTTAGGATGCTCATCTCCTCCGTCAGCCCGCCTCTTACATGTTTCAACAGTTAACAGCACACGGCTGGCAGTTCACGCACAGTGGAGCCAACATGTTAACGGATGGGTTCAGATATTGGCAGGGTGTGAAAAGCTGGCAAAAGCAGACGAGCCTTAAGAGTTTTCTCTTTCCAGGTCGAGGTGCATTGTGGGTCTTTTCTTTGTGTTGATATCAAGCCGAGTGTATTGCCATGACGGAGGATCACGCAGACAGAGTGGAAGCATTATAATGGGAGCAAAGGGCCGTGTAACTAAAAAGATCGTCTGCAGGAAACACAATAGGCCTCCAGCCCCCGAGAGTACATTAGCTAAAAAAAGACCACAGGCATTTTAGTCCATAAAAGAAGAAGAGGAATGAAAGTCCTCCTGCAGCAAGGCAGTAACACAGCTTTTAATGATAACTAAAGGAATCAACAAAGCACACAGCTCTCTTTCCGAGTGTGCTCTAATCAGCATCGCGTCCACATTGGTTGGATCACACGAGAACATTGAGATGCTTTAATTGACACAACTTAAAAAGAACAGTATTTCGGCTTTAATGTAACATAATTACACTGCTGCCAGCACAGAGCTGCCTCACAGCTCCCTCTCTTCAAGCCAAGCAAAGACAGATACAGACAGTAGCTTAATGTGATTAATTGGGGCTTTTTGTATTTCACCAATCATGATGGTGAAATACAAAAAGCTCACAGCTGATCTAGTCTACGTTGCTTCAGCGATGCCATCAGGGAATAATCTTTAGCATCCCATTGACGCAGTATGCTTCGGAAATCCCACTCCTCCTTCTCAGAGTCATAACTTAGTCTCTGATGTCTATCGAATGTAAAAGTTGATACATTCACTTAGAAATCTTTGATACAAGACGCTTCACATTCAGCTACTCATCACATTTGGATATTTTCTGATGTCTGTACGTACATTGTTACAACGCAAACACAAATACTTATGGGTCATTTGATATGCAATAACGTAAACAAATATCGGAAAGTAAAAACATTACCATCATTCAAAGCAATGAGGAACCAAAAGCATGATGACATCATATGAAGACAATAATAAATAAAAACAATAACAGTCTAAGATCAGCACACACTGTGGACGCTGCAGAACTGTCCATGCCTCTAAAGCAAAGAAAGGAGAGGCCCGGGTCCACGGATACAGCCGAGAGAAACTCAAGTGCTGTTGGTGTCACACCGAGGATCTACACGGCCCGCTCGCGGCAAGGCAAGAGTCAAACTAATCGCCTCACATCCTAAATACGTAGCGGATGTCTTCATACAAATCCTCCCTTTGAAGATTTGCTGTAGCTCGGCGGGTGAACATGCCCACGTCTCCGGCGGACTGGTGTTCCCGTCTCTCCGTGCCTGCATGAGCTCGGCGGTGTGAGCGAAGAGTTAGCGAGATCCCTGTCAGCCCCGTCGCTACGCCTCTCCGTGGCCTGGCTGCTACTGCTCTGCCTCTCCCATAGCAACACTGCAATTCTACTCTGATGAATGTCATTACAAAAGGGCAGCTCCAGCTTCTTGTGACCTCTTTGTGAACGGTGACTCGTGGAACGTTCGACAACTCGACAACACACACTTGAAAGAATAAAAGAAAATAAATTGCCATGTTGGAGCGTTCGGTACCGCTCGGATATCTGTCTGTTAGATACTCAGCAGGACCCACGACGGGGGAAACAAAGGCAATCTACCAACAAGCACATGTCGAGCTCAATAATTGACGTTATATCTATTTTACACAGTGTTGTACGGAGACAGATATGACAGCAGTATCCACCTACTCCTCTCACTCTTCACAGGATATAAATAATGTTGAACTATTGCTTTAACACTCACTGCATGCTCAAACACAATCCACTATCAGACATCATGTCCAAAGTGAATGACTTACTTCCTGATTCTCCTTCAGGCCCGTGCTGACTTTACGATAAGCGGTTTAAAGATTGCGATGGAGAGTAACACTTTAAAGTGGATTAGTGCAACTCAGAGCAAAATGCTTTAATCTTTTAACAATTGCTTCTGCTTCTTCTTCTTTTTACAATTACCATTCAACTGTAAATACAACTCTGCTCTGGAATCATAGCTGGAAGGCAGTGATTCCTGAAGCCGTGAAGAACAGATCAACTGCCGTACAAAACAGCTGCAGCTCACTTGACATGTAGTCTGCCTTCTGTCGGCTCAGTTTCCTGAACGGACCTTTCAATTCCCCTAACCCTCAGAAAGCTGGGTAATGAAAGGCAGTGGCAGGCGAGAGGTAGTTGTGGGGTTCATGCATTCCTCTTCCTCTCTTCCCACACACTGAAAAGAACGGCGAGCTAGCTCCAATGCTCTCAACGGTTACATTCATCAGCAGGAATGTTTTCAAACTGAAAGGCCTGGTGCTACAATAAAAGACTCTGCTGTTTCCCTGGTGTTGAGAAAATGAGTATTATTATTTACATTCAGTGCTGCTGCTGGGTTCATAACCCAGTGACTCACAGAAGACGGGATGACAGACAGGATTCTCTGAGATATGTTTGATGTATTTCATTGAATTATCAAACACACACAACTGAGTCTAGACAGAACGAGAGCATCACACATCAATCATCTTACAGATATCAAAGAAAACATATACCGTCATGCCGTTTGGGGATTTTGAATATGAAATCATTTCCCTGCAAGCTTGACAGCATGACACGCTACATGTAGATGTGATTATGGGCAACAATGCATTCTGTGCATTCATATTGCGACTAGCAAATGTACCAAGCAACCTACATGTTCTCTGTTGCCATCCAAGTGTTCGATGTGGGTCACGAGCCTCAGCACCGAGAGCTGACGTGCTTTCTCTGGAACAGGAGAAAGCCAGGAAATCGGGCTGCATCACCTTTGAAGGTCTGAGATGTAAACTCAACGCAGCACACTACTGATGTAGCGGCTGTGCGGGATACAAGGTTCAAAGAATGCCTCTTAAATCACATGCTCTCCCCTGATTAACAAGAAAAGGATGTCAAAAGATTTAAGTTGAAGCATGTGAGGGTCATTATATTGTGTCCAATTTCAAAATGAAAGTCAAACTGAACAACGTGGGAAATGATGTGCCAGCGGTATCTTTAAGTAAGAGTATCAGTATTGAGTCTTTCCCAGCGCCTGGAGCTAATGGTGTTCTCAGCACGGCGTGGAGCCTCAACTACACGATGTTGCAACCAGCTCCGACTCCCTCTCTCAAAGAGGCCTCAATCAAGGGGCAACAATGGCAGCCGAAAGTCATCCCCACCCCTACAATACTCCTCTTTCAAAAGGAGGCTGCCATTAATTGGCATTCCGCCCTGGCAATTACACTCTTGTCTCCTACAGCGCCTGGTTCAAAGAGCCGGGAAGCGGAAGTCCTTCTGGTGCTAAAAGCAGAGCAATATCCTGACAATGTCTGGCCTCCACTGGCAAAAGCCTGCCATATTTATCACAGGAGGGAGAGGGAGCAGTTCAATGCCAGCGAGACAGTTACTTCCAAGTATGAGAAGGTACCGGAGGGGGGGGAGGGGGGGTTTAACACCAGGCTGCATGCTGGAGAAATCAATTCCAGCTGCTGAAGCCTCTCTGTGAGGGTCAACATCTGGGCTATTTGGAAGGAACAAAGCAAGAAACAAAACCAAAAGGCTGTCAAAGAAAAAAAAGAGCAAAAAGTGTAATAAACACAGCAATGACATAATAATGGAAGGAAGAAAACAGGCCAGTTGTCACCCTCTCACATTCAGGCTGTTCTGCTGATTGCCTGCAGGGCATCTGCCTTTCCCTCCTACTGAAATTCCCCAGCAAACTAAATAAAAAGAAATACCAGAGAATTTGTTCACAGTGGTCGTCTTTGGTCACGGGCTACAACGTCCTCTGCAGATCCAGGTCAGCTGGCCTGATCAGCATGAGCAGAAAGGTCTCTTTATCTAGATAGCACTTTTCAATATTGACTTGAGCTCAACAGGCTAAACAGCATTAACTAATGTCTCCTTTGCAAACAAAGGTTAATATGTCTGACACTTTATGTCCTCATCTATGTCACTATTCTCTCATATCTAACCTGCTACAGACACTTGGACAGGTATTTTAAAATACCAAAATATGCATTAAAACAATGTTTAAATACACATTTCCTGGGTTAAAGCTGCTATAAATCAATATTTATATACAAACAAAAGACAATGTGTAATGTGAAAGTGGTCGCTCATAGTGATCCACAGAGAATTACAACCCGACTCTGCGGTTCCATTGTTTTGTCCCACAACTGTTCCGTTATTGTTCACTGCCACCACTCTCACAGTCTTTTGCAGGCAGTTTTCAGGGGAAACGTTCAGATAAACACACAACACACTACCTGTCCAGCACTTAACGGCAGACAGACAAAGTTAGCAGCTAGCTAGCAAACAAAGATGAGCATTTAGCTGCTAAAGAGCCACATATTGCCCTCGGGAGTCGGTGGAGACCAAATAAAGAGCTAAAAGGAAATGCATTCACTTTAAATGAATGCCAATGTTGCAATGTATCTATTGGATGTGTAAGAAACTTTAAGCTAACAAGTTGGTTTGACTGGTTTCCACCAAGTGGCCAAAACGTCATAACTTGCTTCTTTTTGATATCTGTGATGAAATTTGTATTTACACCTGTACCGTACGATACTCAGCCACAACAGACTCGATGTTTCTCCTGTTTATAGTCACAGTTTAGCTGAAGGTTTTTGGATAAGGCTAC